>NW_019731979.1:383939-409945 GCF_002891405.2 Cryptotermes secundus
CAAACACAGAAAAACGCACACAAACATCCATGCCCTGAGTGGGATTCGAACCCAAAATCCCGGCTTCCGAGCGAGCGAAGACAGTACATGCCTTAGACCGCTCGGCTACCGTGACCGGCTATTAGTGTTATTAGGAGCTCAAATTATATAGCTTCGATTTAAAGGAAGATCATTGGAAAACGAACTGACGAGAATGTGGAAGGAAATAAGTTCCAAATGTGTGAATGGGGGCACTGCCGTCTTAGAAAACTACGCAGTTGTTCGAATTTTATCGTCTGGATAAAATTCAGGATATCAGGATGCACCTGATTACTGAATCTGTCCATTTGCTTTCTTGCAGTAATTCGGCCATGAAGAGTAATAAAGAGATAAAGAGAACACTGCACCACGACACTGCGCCCAAATCATCACACGCCCTCCTCTGTGTTTCATCGTTGGAACCAGACATTCTGGAATGCAGACTTCCTTGGGTGCTCTCCAAACGTAAACTCTTCCTGATGTAGGGAACAGCGTGAAGAATGACTCATCTGACAGTGTCACGCGCGCGTTTCCAGTTGTCTGATATCCATGTTTTGTGGTCGTGACACCATCGTTTACGCATCTGAGCATTACTTTCAGTAATTGCAACCTTACCGCGGATGCTGGATTTGCGAAGCTCATGTCAGGCAGTTTTTTTTTTCTTGGGGTGCAAACAGGGTCTTCAATTTGAAGTCCTGGCACCTGTGCTGTAGTAGTTCTGCGATTTTTCGAAAAATTCTTCTCAATGTACGACGATTTCTATCCATCAATTTTTGCCCACTGTTACTCTTCGCTGATGTTGTCTTTCTAGGATTCGTTTTTCCCGGCATGCCCTTAGAAACTGTCGCTCTCAATAACCTGATAATGTGGCAGATTTTGTCACAGATGCCTCAACTAAATACGCACCAACGATCTATCCTCTTTCAAAATCGGGCAAGTCTCCAAATTTTTTTATTCTTTCATACGGACTATCGCTCAACACAAACACTAATGCACTGACGTGAGCACTACAGGGTTTAAAGAAACTGAAGAAGAACATTCAGTGTCGCAAACTAAAGTTCTTTCGATGTAGCCGACAGAAACAACTTCTATTCCTCAGTTTCTTAGTGTTCCCACCTCCCGGAGTGACTTCAAGCCGTGGGCCCCGTGTCGTAGATTTACGGCACGTAAAAGACCTTCATGTCTCTAGGAAACCTCTGAGCAAAATTAGGCAAAAAGTTTCCCGCCCAAGTAGTTTCAATGCCTCCGGTAGATGGGGAAGTTATCGGGTACCACTGCCAGAAAAGGGCCTCGCAGAAGGGGGAGATAGCGAGCACCAGTACCGGTAGGGTATGGCGACAGTAGAAATTAAAGGGGGACGTACAATAGACTACTAGTCACAGTGCATGGGGAAACCCAGCCCCTCTAATACTGAATAACTGAATAGTGTTTCCATTATTTTTGTCAACGCCCTGTGTCTGCTATTGGCAAAACCCCGAAGCGAAGCTTCATGACTCATAATTTATTCTTCTTTTCAGTAAAAAATTATTTTTATCACTTCTTCGTTATTCAGAAATATTTCTTACTGGTTTCAATTATTGCGAAGAAATGTAGCATATTAATGAATAAGAGTATATTAGATTAATGTAAGAAAGAGAAAGAGGAACACACTGTTTCCGTCTGCCTAACCACGCCCACACTGTTCGACAGATTTTCTTCACACTCGAAACTGGGGACGGTCACCAAATATGTCGGGGATTTACAACTTTCAATCACACTGCACTGCAACGAACCCTACTTTATATAATATCATGAATGATTTTCTTCTTACAAGTTGAAACGATGTTGTGAAATTCGACATGAAAGATGTATGCAGACGTTATACGAGCTCTTCGAGCTATATCGACAAATTACAAAGCCTGCTTCACACGATCATAAATAAACTCTGCCGCGTGCATCATTAATTGTTAATTCATGTAATGTTAATCCCTGTATGAGCCTACTCTGAACACTATTAGCCGACTATTTCGAATTCAAGATGGGTCTGCATTAGCCGATTATAAAGCCTATTTTACTTAGGGTTACATATAAACTTTCTGATGTACATCATAAATCATTATTGAAATTTTGGCGATATTTGATATGAGAGGTCAACGCATGACGCTGGTTGGCTATTTTGATTTTTAGACACACTGCATAAACACAAAGCCATTTTTACAGAAATGCCAAAATGGACTTCTCTCTACATCCCCATGTACCGTTCCATATATTTCGATGTAATTCGATATTCTTCATTATTATGCTATTAAAATAATCCTTTTTCTCGTTATATCTAATTAATTTTTCATTTTTCTATATATCATTTATAAACATGTTGACAGTAAACTTAATGAAGTGTTGAAAGCCAGCTTGGGAGTTTTGAGTAATGTGTATTATTGGACATAGTTACAGCAGTCCATTTTTCAGTATACAAGGACAGAGTGTTCAGAAAATTTGTCATGAATTAGAAACATTTATTTTCTCTTAATTTTATGTTTCTCTTCTTGTTATAAGTAGTTCTACACGCCAGAATATTCTTATATGAATCTAAGTCAATATTATGAAAAAAGTTAAAGAAACACAGAACCAATATAATACGGAGGAACATACACAGACATCCAAATATAAACGTGAACTACATTCACAATTTAAAATATTTTATGTTTGTTTACTTTGATCTAGATGCTCTCTTGACCCACTAAACGAACGTTATGTTAATAATTCAAACTAGCTCAAATTATTAAGTCTGCCAATTTAAAATCGGAAATGAATTTTGTCCGAAATAACAGGTTCTCCATACATACTAAGCCCAAAGTTCTTAAAACTTGACAGGATGAATTATCTTGAAAATAAAACTTAATGACTGTGTAGACTTCTTAACCTCTTATTTTAGTCTGATGTTTCTATCTTACCACCTAAACAACAAATTAACCGGGTGGCTGCATGGGTCAAAATACAGAATCATCAGTTAATTTTGCGTTCTAATTTCTGATAAGATGACTGCAATTTGGAAGTCAGAAGAAAAATATAACTTAGGTAATTATAATGAATCGAAATTTACGATAGAAAAACAGTTTGGTAAAACAATAAAAACAAAAGATTAAGTCAATAAAGCCAAATTGTTCAGAGGACCATAGAGCCAAGAGTAAGAAATCAAATGAAGCAATGTAGTGTCGATGATGATGATGATAAAGACTATTATTTTCTTCGTCTCTTTTAATTAAGAGATAATATGTAATATTAAGGAGATTAGAAATGAATACAAAACTAGAAGAAATAGTCCACATTCTAGAACAAGACGTAGATTGGAGAATAATGTTATAACACACGTAGATATAATGAAATAAGATGCGAGGACTTAGGTTGAATTCATCTGGCTCAGGATATGGCCCGATTACTAGTTATTATGAAAGCGATATCAAAACATTGGGCTCCATATACGATATGACATTTCTTGACTGGGTGAGCAAGTAGCAGCTTCTCGATAAGAACCCTAAACCATGAATTCAGTCGGATACGTCTGTCAGTAATGCTAGCCTTCAGAGTGAAATTGAAGCATTATATACAAAGGACACGGAGCAAGGATGCAGCAAAGGAGACTGCATATAGAAATGTTATGAAGTTTTACTGTAAAACCCACTTGAAATGCAACAACGAGTTGGGAGAAACACTGGAATGGATAGTAAGAAAATAAATTTCTAGAACCGAAAGTAGATGAATCCGGGTCAGTTATGTGTCGTTGGGAGATTTTTGTGTTAACGATTTGGAATATTTAGATTCTAATAAAAACGATTAAGATTTTATAACAATAGTGATATTGAATAACAAAAATAATAATATAATTATTATTAATAAAAGGCAAAGTTGTCCATGTGCTTAAGTAAGCACTACGCCATGAAGACATATGTGGGAATTGATGTAGAGATTCACATTTTCTTCACCTCGGCACTAGTTGGAGGTGAATGGTCAGCTTCAAGTCCCGGCCGCTTTAACCCTGGACACCCCCCCTCCCCTCACTCATCGGATAGGAGGCTAGATGGACCCAAGAGCCGGTATGGATGACATGAAGAAGTGAAAATTGTTGCCTCCACCGGGACTCGAAATCCAACCCCTTGGTCGTCCAGACTGGATTTACAGGAGTATAAGCACTTTGTTACCTTCCTAACGTAAAACAGTAAAAATTATATAAAAGAAAATTAAGGTTCATAAGTTCCTAAAACACTTTCCGAATGTGGACAAGTTTTAAACTTTATTTTAAACGAATTTACTACAGATAGAATGTAACAAGGAGCATAAATCATAATCGAGATAAATTCCTTTCACATGTTTCGGATACTGAAGAGCAAACCAAGAAAATTGATGGCGTCCTTTGAGCTACTACGGCGTCCTGACAACTCTACAACAGTCTCTGCTTTCTGCCTGTGTGTTTCCTCATAGCTTTTTTTGAGTTATCGCGTTACGTCACATGCCAGTGTCTGCAAGCAACATGAATTAAACATAAGCTTTCGGTTGGAAAGAATGTCACAGGAACTGAAGATTCTGTCAAATAATAAATTGGAATATTTCTTCCGTTTCCTGTTACATTGACAAATCAAAGTCTGTCGCTTTATCAGGCAGTATGCTATCATCCCTTCCTTTCCCCGTTACATCAGACTGAATAACAAACTTCAGTTTCGAACAATTCTTATCTGAATTACTCAGTATTATTAAAATTATAACTAGGGAATATATTAATTCTGCCTCAGTTTCTATTCCTTTTCATTAATACTGAAATACACAGACATTAGGAAATTATGTGAAATAGAGGTTAGGTTAATGAGGCATAAATTTTGAGTCCCATACGGTATTCGCGAGTGGACATTCGCTTGAATTTGTATAATCTGAGCTCTCTGTTACAAGCATCAATATAAATCTATTGACAAATGCCAATAAACAAGGTCATAAAATGTACATTGCGCATTATAATCGTCCAATGCCGCCCTCCATTTATTTTTTTGATTTTCATTTAGTTATGAGTATTAAAAATAGTATGTTACAGTAAGGAATAGTAGATGGACATAGACCTGTTTATGTACTTAGGTGGTTAAACCATTAGTTTTAACACACATGTAAGAGCCAGGCAGACCGGAAAACTCCCTGCTGAGTCTCCTTAGGATAGCTGGAATGACAGAAAGCGACCATGTCGAGAATTGTAAGATGACAAGCGTGAAGGGTCGTAAGTTTAAGAAAGGGGGTTGTATTCGCTTTCTGACGCTTAGCCCAGAATACATCATTTTTGACAGCAAAGACGTTGGAGCAAATTTGGCTAAGTGTGGAGAAAGCTGACAGCCCATTGGAAATCTAGGAAGTTATGTAAATTCCCGTAGTTTAAATTGACCAATGAAGGCAAGATAAGATGTTTCTTGAATTCAGGAGAGCGGGAACCAAAGGGGACGCTATCCAGAGCGTCGGTTTTGAAAGTCAGTCGTTTACGATTCGTTGGTGTGCACGGACGTAAACTGAACGGTTATAAAGGAAATGGTGCCACAATAAACAAGAATAATATTGTACGTGTGCATTTGCATCTTCCCTGTGCTCTTCTGAGTTAAGGTCCTTTATTCGATCCTGAGGATAGAACTCCTTGCTCTACCTACTGGCTAGCATAAAAAAAAAGAAACAGAACCCTGAGAAATTAAAGAGTGCTACGATAACAAAGAGAAGACGAACGAAGCTGCAACAGGTAAAGTGACGCTGGAAGTTGCATCGCATCGCACAACAAGACGGAAACAGGTGAGAGAAGAAAGGGACGGGCATAGCATGTATCAAGAGCGATCCGTAAAAGCAATCATAAATGAGAAAAAAAAACTCCGTGATTTTAGTCCGCAAGCGAACTATACCGACCGAGTGACCGCCGCTTATCGACGAAGATTTTAGTGCCAACTTTTGCGGATATAGGGTGTCACGTGGTCAGCGCAACTAATCCTCACGGCAGTTAATTTCGGTTTTCTGGACCGGAGCCGCTATTTCCTTGAAATAGTTCCTCAATTATCATTACGAGGCTAAGTGGACCCCATTACAGACCCAATACTTCTCAGAAAATATCTGGTAGGGATGGGAATCGAACCCGGACATCTGGATCTGTAGTCAAGAACGCTGATCATTAGACCACAGAGGCGGTCAATCATAAATGAAATACCAGAGAAAATAATTAAGCTTTCCCTTATAATAAAGAGTATTAATTTCTCGTTCAATTATACCTTCTTAGATGATATTATTTGAATTTAAGTGATATCAAAAGTCTATGCTGAATGAATAAAAATCAGTATTAATGTTCAATGTCCAATAGTATTACTTACACTAAATGTAAATAAATAATTTTCAATAAACCTATATGTTAGAATGTATAATCAAACACTGCACTACATTAATGCAATAAAACTTATATGAGTTTAACGCAGTCTGAACTCAACTAAAACTTTCTTTCTGCTCGGTAAGCCAATGTTGATTTTTCAATATGCAAATTCAAAAACATATTCATAATATTAATTTGATTTCTTGAAACTGCAAGATGTAAGGGAACAGTACTTTCAAAATAAACTCTGTTTCATTATTCACCGCAATTTTTGTTTCAAATATTTTCCTTTTGGTAAACAATTAGCCATATACGTGGAGAAACGGGTGTATATATTCACGAAACGTCTTTGTTAAACATGTCATCTAAATAAAAAACAAATAGCTCAATAATTTTTCATACATTTTCCCAGCATCAAATATCATGAAAATCCATTATCCAATTCCCTTCGTAGGTAGGGATGGACGTACTGAGAGAAATTACAGACGTTTCGTATGAATGCAAACTCGCAGAATATATCAGAATATAAACTAATTCTCTCTCGTAGCGTCCTCCTTGAATTACGACTTTCGACCACCTGGCCAATTATATTGCCCAGCAGTTTAAGGAACAGGAAATTTCATTCTTTGCTTTCGTAAGAACCTCACAACCGAACTCTACCCTGAGCCGACTGAATATATAAGATCTCAGTCTGCAGCCACCTGCTCACGCTGGTTTGCGGATTTATCTACCCTGAAGATGGAGGCGATAAATTCCTCAGTAAAGTTCACCTACATGGCGTCACATCCCAGAAGACTGCATTTTTCGATTGAATGTAGTTCACGCACATACCCGGTTTCTTTAACTTTCAATTGAATACTGCCCTCAAATATATGCCGTTTTCTATCAGGTGGGGGGTTCCCCCCAGGAGTAGGAATTAAAGTTTGTTAAGTTCCTCTCATCCCCTCCAATGTCGTACCCACGTCACCTCCCTTCATTTCGTTACTCTAATGAAATTTTGGAAAAGAGAAGGAATTTTTAAGCTCCCTCCCACACAGTTTCCTTCATCCTACGCTCCGTTCTTCTCTCGCAGTTCCAGACACTCTCCTTCGCAATTCGTTCCCCAAAACCTTAGTTCCATGTCCTTACCGTGCGATGGGAAACCAAGTTTCAAATTCTTATAAAACAGCAACTAACATTACAATTGCCCATATTTTCTTTCATAACTTATTAATATTGCATCACTCGTAATACACATTTCATGCCGGCCACAGTAGCCGCGCGGTCTAAGGTATGAAGTGTCTTCACTCGCTCGGACGCTAGGATCGTGGGTTCGAATCCCATTCAAGGCATGTGTGTTTGGTGTGTGTATGCATTTTTTCTGTGTGTCTTGTCCTCTGTTTAGGTAGAGGCCTTGCGACGAGCTGATCACTCCTCCAGGGAGTCCTGCTCTATGTGAAAAATGATTAGGGAACTGAATAAGGGGCCTGGGCCCTGAACGGGCTGGAAGAGCCACTGAATGAAACATTTTAAGAGTTCTGGAGTTAATTCTGAATGTGCGGACTGGTGAAAAAGACCATCCCGTAAGGCTGTACTTGAAATGTACTCAAAGACCAAGTGGAGATACTCAGTACCTTTGTATAATCAAGATGGAACTGAAGAACGAGATTTGGTGCCGCCCTATAGCTGTTCTGTTGGTGCCAGAATCAGAGGTAGGAAGTGACTGACTGCGGGGGTCTGGCAATCACTTACTCTAATGAGCCACCTGTGGACAAGTCCTCAGTCATGCTCTCAGCACACAATCAAAAACTGTCACCTGTTAAGGGTCATCGTTGTTTCTACTGCATCGGTACAATCAGCTCTTCAATTGCGTTCTCCACAGGTCCAAAATTCGATTACAGCTAATTATCCAGTGTTTATTACTAAGTAATTTCGTCCGTTAATAAAAAGTATTGAAAAAATAAACTTTTTATTGCTAGTATATTTAGCAAGTGTTGCTGTGATAATGATGACGAAATAGTGACGACACTGTACGCTAACAATGAATACAATTGAAGTACAGTAACCACATTTCATATTACTGTTATCTGGATGAACGAGAGTGGTGTTACACGACCAATCGCTGAAAACTCAATAGATAAACCGTTTCAGTGTTTCATCTTAATAATTCTCCGGAGCCTGGAACGCACTGCCTCCAACTTCACGGTCGAAGAGCCTCTTCGACCAAAATTTCAGTAAATATTTTCTAGATTACACGGAATCACATTGCAGAAGACCGTAAGACCGTAGTAGTCACAGCCAGTGCTGTGAAAACTTTAAAATAGTTATCCTAACATCTGGTACAATGCATTTCTTACCATGAAACTGTGGACCAGAAAATTATATTAAATTTGAATTATTTACGTGTTTATTCAACAGACTAATGACCAACTATCAAGTAAGGGCGACAAAAGAAGAAAAGAGAAAACATACGCACACAAAGAAAGAAAAAACAAAGCAAAATTAATCATTTTGACAATAATAAATATTCAAATACTACAAATTATGAGATGGGATGGAGCTGAGCCCTTCTTGAGAAGCAGCCAATTCTGCAGCTACTCAATAATTTCCCAGCATTTTATGGAACCCGAAGGTTCATTACCGTGTTAACAAGAGTCGTCCAATGGTTCCTATCCTTAGCCAGATAAATCAAATCCATATCATCCAATCCTATCTCTCTAAAATCCATTTTAACACTTTCCACCCACCTACGTCTTGGTCTTCTTAAGTAACATATTAATAATAAGGAAGTATCACAATAGAATGGGGGACACGCCGTAGCGTAGTTGGTCGAGGCACTATGCTACAAGCCGGAACGTCTCGGGTTCAAGTCCCGATGAGGTAATTGGATTCTTTGTTTCAATTGGCCTAATCCTTCCAGCCGCACTATGGCCTTGGGGGCGACTCAACCTCTAACAGAAATGAGTATCAGGAATATTCCTGAAATATCCGTGGAGGTAAAAAGCGGCTGGAGCGTGAGACTGTATCTGGAAGAACGTGCCAGGAATTCATAGTATCGTTTTAGAACGTAAAATCCAAGGAGTGCCATGGACAGAATGACAAAATACAACAAATTTCTTACTCAGGATAATGGATATTCGAACAGCGATGAATCCAGAACTCCACATTTATAAAAATCGGGCCCACAAAACCTAAATTTCGGTTTTGGTTTCACGCAGACCTAAATGTTTAACATGACATGCTGACTGATGCTGCGCACTGTTTGGAATCATAGACGCGCTGTATGTGGAATACTGCGATGGAACTACACTTCTTCAGATATTTACGCTTTACTGAGAATACTTCATTTCCAAAGTTTGCAATATCCTGTGGGAATTTAAAAGCAAACTTCTTCTATTGAGGGCGGTAAAGCATTTGCATTACCATTGGGGATTAAGACATGTTCTTCTTGAATCTGTCAGGAAGCATACTCAAGGAAAGAGAACTAGAAAATCACGAAGTCACACTGTGTGGTAGGAGTGGTCAGGCTGGGCCTCTAATGGAACGGTGGGTTGGAGTGTGTGGCAAGAAACGAGGGGGGGGGGGGAACTGGGGAATGGAAGAATTCATTGTTCGCCGAACCCAACGTCCAACAGCCTAGAAACTGAACTCGCGGGCAGTGTCTTCTTTTCTTTCTTCACTTTCTTCTAGAGTTATTGCAACTGCTTTCATTTGTCACGTTCCTGTCTCCGTAAGGATCCTGAGGACAATCTAACAAGAGAATGATAAAAGATAGATCTGAAAGAAGATCTGAAGGTGAAATCGACTATTTTTTATGTTTCTCTTCTCAGTTTCAAGTATAAGTCTTCTTCTTCCGGAAGTGAGGTATATGAAACGTAGCTGAAGATGATCTGGTGCGGTCACTCATTCATTACAGAGCCGGCTATGTTTAAGATAGCAGGAACCATCCGTTATCACAATGTTTAGTCGTGTCTCTGAGTGTCATCTGTTTCAGAAACATAGATCTAGGTCTCTCCTCATCCCATCTAAACCTTGGCATTTGCAAGTTCGTTGTTATGCTCATCCACTTTCACAGTCTAGCAGGAAACCATAGAATTGCCAAATTTAATTCCTACAGTGTTGCACTGCCGTTTTAAATTCTAACAGCTGTTCAACTGTCGTGTGTTTAAAAAATATGAAATTCATAGCAACTTCAAATGGAGGTAAAAATATCCCTCAAATATTTCTTGACTATGTAATCAGGTAAGATTCAAAAAGTTTTCTACGCTGTCGGATATAGAAATATTTCTACAGTCGAAATGTTCGACACTTGGCACTTTTAAGTTTAACTACCAGATTAGAGTGATTAAAGTCCGATATTTATAATATCTGAAGTTTTTAAGCCCTTAAATAACACAGATTTTCTCTCGGTAAGGAGCAATAGTCCTGTTTTGGTATTCAAGTAATATTTTGAGGTTTTAAGATGGTGAAAATTATATTGCTCTCTTGGGTGTTATGGTAACGATATCACTTACTCAGAATCACTTACTAACGTATTGGAGGAAGTTACTGCTTCCATTTTCGGGGTAGAATACGGAAATAGCACGTTCCTCCGAAATATTTGTAATTGTGTATCAGAAAACCCTAGAAACTTAAATTAGAATATTGTATTTAAATATCCTGATGCATTTGTATAACTTTCACATAGGATATTTATATTACAGTTCCGTCAACCATGCAACCACTTTATTCCTTAGCATTTTCACTTCTTACAACATGTTTCGGCGAGTTGAAATACTGATGATGGCCGGTTGGGGACGAAATATGTAAAAAGTGAGAATTCTAAGGAATAAAGTGGTTCCATTTTTAACGGAACTGTAATATAAATATTTTATGTGTACTTAAATTAGGCCTGTACATACATGAGATGTCAGATAGATACTGAAGGATGTAATTTTTAAAATTAAATTTAATATTTAAGCCAAGAAATTTTAAAGAAAAATTCAAGCTAAAATGAGCTTTCGTCGTTTTACTATTAAATAAAGCAATTTAAATTCTCCGTTCAGTCTCGTGTATTTAGCCGCACGGCTAAACAATTTGAAAGCTGTCACAATGTCATGCCAGAATTGTTTGCCAGTTTCCACTCAAAGTGCAGTAAATATACAGAAGTGCAGTGATGTTCAACCTGGTGCTGCATGTTCGACTTGTCACTGCCATAACTACAACAGTGACACAGCGTCATATTAAGGTTGCTCACGATTTCAGATTATATCTCCACAATCCGCATTAGTACTGTGGATTACACGTCACATCGACACATGTTTATTGAAAGCGGCATATGATCCGTATCACGGCAGTATAATGTACAGGCATGTTCGCCCCTTGTTCCGTCCATCTCATGTACAGGCCACACAAAAATAAACAGCATTAGAAAATTTATGTTGATTAGTAGTCTGAAACTTGAACACTTGTTCAGATGAAATATGAAAGAAAATGACAAATGATATGGAATTTTAGAACTTCGTAAAATGAAAAGTAAGAGATTTCGTTTGGCCGCGCCATAGCTCAAGCGGCTAGTCGCTACCTTAATTGTATGTTTGCCTGATGATGTTTTTTTAAAAAGCCGAAACATGTAGAAAAATACTGTTAAACATCAACTGTTTTGTTGTCGTGTTGTGACGGATTTTAATAAAGAAATTTAAAATTTTGACAGACTGGGAAATTTGATAAGAGCAAGAAATTTGCTTGCAAAATCAGTATTCAGTTCATAAGTAAAGTAAAGTTATCCCTGTAACAGGCCGTAAAGGTCCATAGGGTTGTGAGACGTTGAGGGTCCCACATTGTCTAGATAATCGGTTCACAGGTGGCGGTAAGGTTGTCAGCCTTACGCGCCGGCCGCGATTTACTCTCAAGGAAAATTATTTAATTAATTCCTGGTAATCATTTCTGTTAGAGGCTGAGTCGACCCCAGGGCCATAGCGCGGCTGGAAGGATTAGGTCAATTGAAAAAAAAATCAATAACCTCATCGGGACTTGAACCAGCGACCTTCCGGCTTGTAGCTTAGTGCTTCAACCACTACGCTGCCGCGTGCCCCCAGTTCATAAGTTTTTTTTCCCCCTTGGCACTACAGCCCCAGTGGGCCTAGGCCTACCTCCATGAACTTCTCCGTTCACTTCGGTTTTTCTAGATCTTACACATTCGGTAGGACTCATTGGGAGGGTGATCAGTTCCTCGCAAGGCCTCTACCTGTACACAAACACAGAAAAACGCACACAAACATCCATGCCCTGAGTGGGATTCGAAGCCACGATCCCGGCTTCCGAGCGAGCGAAGACAGTGTATGCCTTAGACCGTTCGGCTACCGTGACCGGCCCAGTTCATAAGTACGAATGCATAATTAATGTACGCGTCACCCTTTCAAGCACCGTAATTAATGTACGCACTGCCCCATTTAACGCTGAAAGTGTGGTATTCCAATAGTAGGATATATTTTTTATGTTTCGCATGATTGTACACACTAATGAGATTATTTCCCTTCACAGTATTAATTAACTGATCTTTGAAAAGTTGTCGAAATTTGCTTTACATGAAATAATAACTATAATTAAAAATTATTCAGATGGGTTTCAGAATTTAAAATAAAACAAAATTCTCAGTCCTTCGTGTTGCCTTCATTTGCAAATCGAACTAATTAAAAACAACAGGCGTTCGATTTATTTAAACAGTTCTACATTGTTATACTTTTTATCCCGACAGGGAATATGGAACCTGAATGGAGCCATATTGGCTCAGTTCATAACAAAATTGAGGGTTTTAGCCCTCTCGATACATTTTTTAATGCTGGTGCAGTAAATTGAAGCAGAAATAGATGTATGTATAATATATAAGTGCTCCTTTATTAATAATCTTTTTCCATGAAATAAATTTAAGAATAAAGGTCGCAGACATAAACCTGAATAAGCCTGTATTACAGATCAGTGATATGTAGCTAAAATACAAAGATGTCAAAGAAAACACGAATGAAGGATTGACAAACTCAGAGAAGAATTGCAAGCCTTTCTAAAGAAGAGTGGTAAGATAAGGTAAAGATAAAGTTATCCGTGTGCTTAATTAATTAAGCACCATGCAATGACCACGTATAGGGAAGTCGAGGTATGGCTCCACCATTCTTGACCTCGGCACGAGATGCAGTCAAAACGTAAGTTTTACCGCCCCCCGCCGCTTTACATCAGGGGAAGGAACCCCACTATCCATTCGAAAGTTGGTTTGGTGGACCCCAGAGACGGTTTTGTCACCGTGGAACGGATAAAAAATCCTGCATCCGCCGGGAATTGAACCCTGTCCGTCCAGTCTCTAGCCCTTCGCTCTACCGACTGAACTATCCCTGCTCACAAAGAAGCGTGTTGTCGCGAAATGTTAGCATCTGTAACATAAGGTTCAAACATTTTCTTGTTCCTTTCTGGTTATTTTATGGAAAACTCTGATACGTGAGTTGTCTGCTGTTAAATGGGAAGATAAATGTGATTGATGAACCAGAATGAATGGTGAAGGAAGGGGTGATGGTCTGTTTTATTAGCCTACATTCTTTATTTTCAAACAAGAAATTCTGGGAACCAATTTGTCTACCTCCCTTAATAGGGCACGGACAGCATAAAAAACGATACGTCCCACAAATCTTCCATTGTTGAGAGTATATTGCTTAGCGCAGTAACATTTTTAC
The DNA here is from genome assembly GCF_002891405.2 of Cryptotermes secundus. Taxonomy (NCBI): domain Eukaryota; kingdom Metazoa; phylum Arthropoda; class Insecta; order Blattodea; family Kalotermitidae; genus Cryptotermes; species Cryptotermes secundus. The sequence goes on from NW_019731979.1 coordinate 397,986, forward strand.
CGAACCGTTGCCTAGCAGTGATAAGGGGATAAAAATACAGACACAGCCTGATGAGATATGCCGTTGAGATTGAATTAGGTACCATGATATACATACCAAATTTCACAAAGACTGGTACCGGAATTCAAAAGTTAATAAGGAGGATCCACAGACAGACAGGATGTAGATCGCAGAAGCCTACTTTAGAAAATTATGCTAGAGAAGAAAGGAGGCTTATGATATCACCTTGCTGTCTGCCTATCTCAGCATCCGTTCGTGTCTGTTCATCTGTCTGTGCATCCCCCACTAATTTTTATTAATAGGATTATGAGATCACCTTGCTGTGTGCCTGTTTGTCTCCTTTATTGTTGCTAGGCAATGGTCCACTGCTAACATCGCCGCCTCTGTCTCTGTTGGTCCCCTCTATTTTTTCATTTTCTATGCGGTCCTTGTCGTGTCATATATCTTGCCATGTTATACCAAGGTAGTACATGCAGAGAAAGTGAGGGGAGTAGGCAAAAGCCTCAGTCAGGAAAGGCAGACTAACAACCGAGAATTGAATCCGAAACATTGCCATTAAGAAACAACCCTGTATGTCGGCATCCTTGACGTGTGGTTTAATTTAAGTACAGGCTTACAGTTAAAGGTATAAACATGAACATCGGTTCATGGTTTTTAGTAATGGGAGAACTGCAATGACTCGAGCCGCATCTTATCAGTAAAGTAAAGTAAAGCTATTCCTGTAACAGGCCGTGGAGACCCATAGGGTTGTGAGATGTTGAGGTTCCCACATTTTCTAGACAATCGGCTCATAGATGGCGGTAAGATTGTCAGCCTTACGCGCCGGCCGCCCTTTACCCCCAAGAACATTCCAAGAATATTCCTGGTACACATTTATGTTAGAGGTTGAGTCGACCCCAGGGCCATAGTGCGGCCGGAAGGATTAGGTAAATTAAAGAAATCCAATGACCTCATCGGGACTTGAACCCGACACCATCCGGCTTGTAGCACAGTGCCTCAACCCACTACGCTACCTTCGTGCCCCCGCATCTTATCAGTATGAAGCAAAAATACAACTTCAACATAATAGAAAAAGAAAATTCCAGAAAAGAACTTATGTTTTCACAGTTCCACGAAAACAAAAAGAGTCAAAGTATGAAGGTAAATATTTAGACAAGAGAAATTCGCAAACAAGGAACCTTTTAGTTTATATTAGTCTCGTTTTCTCTTACAAAGTCGGGAAATGGACGCGTTGGAAAAGTTTAAAAAAACTTATAAAACAAACCGTACTTAAATATATTCTATGATCGTAACCCACGAATTGTACCGCATATCCTAGCCTCTCTCTGAAATATTCTTTTGGCTCCACGTATCCAATATACACGCCAATATCCTCCCACCAACACTCGTAAATATAAATGCAGCGACAGCAGATATTCATTTTACAAATGGTTACAATGTTTTTACTTCTTTCATGTATTTTACATGTTCATTTTACAGAATAAAAAGGTTCCCGAAGTATTTCGGGCTGTTTCCTTCATATTACTTCATAGCTTCATTGTGGTGTTTGTGAATTGAGGAACATGTATTTGTATACGTGGAACTTATAAACTCATAAGTACACAAAATAAAACACCAGGGAACGTCAACTCCATATGTAGAACAATTTCCATATATTACAATTGTTAAATGAAGCAGAAAGTAGAAAGTGAAGAAAGAAGAGAAGGAAATGTTTTGTTCTCACACGCATGTTCATAAAAGAAACATTGAATAATGTACAAATAAAATCACGGAACTCAAAATAAGGTTTCGGTTCTCGAAATGGTCATATTATCTTCTTAAGAAATATGAAAATGACATACTTTGCCAATCTATTTAGGACATCAATATCATAGAAATAAATTGACCCATTCTCGTGAACATTATATTGAAGATAACCCAATTTCTGCATTTTACATCTCATTATCCTAAAAGCACAACACAGCTGCCTTGCGTACTGCTGAGCTGAAAACAACACAACCAAGAGGTTGTCCAGACCAGCTCTTGGGTCCACCGAAACTCCTATCCAATGGGCACCGGTGGATATTTCTCCGGGTGTAAAGCGACCGGAGCGTGAAACTGACCATTCACCTCTAACTTTTTCGGAAGTTAAGGAAATGTGGGTCTATACATCCACTCCCCCATACATCTTCATGCCGTAGGTAAAAGTAAAGTTGCCCTTGTGCTTAACTAATTAAGCACTACGCCATGAAGTCGTATGTATGAGTGGATGTATAGATCCACATTTTCTTGACCTCGGCACTACGAGTATTTTGAGGTGAGTGGTCGGCTTCACGACCCGGCTGCTTTATACCCGGAAAAATGGCCCCCGTTACCCATTGGATAGGAAGTTGGGTGTGCCCCAGACTCAATCTGGACAACATGGAGAAGAGAAAAATTTGACCCTACCGGGACTCGAACTCTGATCTCTCGGTCGTCCAGCCCGTAGCCAGCTGCTATACCGGCTACGTTATCTTGGCTCCTGTTCATGGGGTAGTGTTTAATTAATTATTTAAGCACGGGGATAATTTTACCTTTACGCATAAAAAAAGTATTAGAAATAGTAGAATTCTCCTTAGACTCCAATTCTAATAATTCACTTTTTTGTAGAAAAAACTACGTACGTAGACCTCCTTAAGTTATACAGTTTACTATCTGAATATTCATTGCCACATTAAGCGTACTGACAAAACACGTACTTACAGTTTTATATCCTGGTAAACAAAAACAAACATGGAAGACTTTACGTGTCATCACCTTTCTTAAAAAGATTCACAGCTCCGTTGTAACCCTGAAGGAGAATTTAATGTGCAAATTATAAGCACATCCATGGCAAGATTCTCTGCTTTTATAGAGAATCTAGTACTCCATTTGGAAGAAGGGCAGAAAATGAGGTAAATTACGGTTCAAAAGCTGAAGTTCGCTACTGTTCTGCTTGTTGTTTTTTGCTTTCATTCTTGATTTTGTAATCCAATTTGGGCTTCGGCTAGATCGTTTTCATAGAAGCAACAGGATTCTTTACGTAGAGGTCGGTACATCGTAAGGGCACTATCGTCGAATATCAGACCATAGCACAGACGACCACGACAGATATCAAAGTCTTGAACGAAATTTCTTTCCTCTATTTTAAATGTTAGGCTACATAACATGGCGTGCAAACCAGGATTGGCTTTGCACATCTGTTGGTCTGCATCATTACTTCACACTGATTTCATATCAACAAGTGGAGCCTTCCCAACACGAATCCACATTAATAGTTATAATGCAACGTACTTCGCGTTGTTCAGAATGAAGAGGAGACCCATTTTTTGTCTTTTTGGTCTCCCATATCATCTTCAAGATAATTTGGAAACAAAACGAAGCTGTGGCAGTAAAATGTGATCATGAATCCCACGGGACTCGGACCTGAGAATTTGCTCTGGGGAGAGCCAGCAGCAACTGTAAACAACAGACTCATCCTCTCGTCAGAGTGCATGTTACATAAGGACTGCAAAAAGAAGTGTTCAGTTTTCCTACCGTGAGTCTCAAGGTGCTTATCGCCAAGACGAACTCTTTGACGGTAAACCGGCAGTCGTAAAGTAACTCTGACTCTGACTCTGACTCTGACTCTGACTCTGTGAGTTATTTCAGACAGCAATATACGGCCATGAGATCTGTCGGACTGGAATCCAAGAACCACCTTGCTGGCGATGGCCAGCAGCAACTCATTGGGCTGGGCTGGGCTTGACTGCGAGTTAGTTCAGCCAGGTAGCTAGCAGCATGCCGACAGCGGTCCGAGTAGGAGACTGGCGCGAGGTGGTCGCCAACCTGCAAGGACGCGAGTTCGGAAGCAGAGAAAAGTCAGCCGTTGAAAGCCACTACCAAGCAACATAACTCAGAATACATTTTGTGCGTGGTAGTGGCCTGTGAAGTGTAGTCACTAGCTGGAACGCGAACAAATAATATTTTACGCGTGATGTTTCCAACGTCCACAAGAGTCTCATCTGATATTGTCCGTATAGTGATTTCTAGGGTAGACAGGAAGGCGTGATTGCAACTCGTGTGGGATTCTACTGAGGAAACTTGTACTTTTCTGCAAGCATAGAACGATCAAGTCAAGGAGGATAAGTGGTCAGGGCATGTAGCACGAATGGTGGAGAAGAGAAATGCATACAGGATATTGGTGGGAAAGCCAGAAGGAAAGAGAACCTTGGAAAGACCAAGGCGTAGGTGGGTGGACAATATTAAAATGGGTCTCAGAGAGATAGGATGGGATAGTATGGATTGGATTGATCTGGCTCAGGATAGGGATCGGCGGAGGGTTCTTGTGAACACGGTAATGAACCTTCGGGTTCCATAAAATGCTGGAAAATTCTTGAGGAGATGCAGAATTGGTTGTTCCTCAAGAAGGGCTCAGCTCCATAAATAAGTAAGTAAGTAAGTAACTCACTCAGCAACAGTTTTGTATTTGTGAACCCATATCTTCAGATAAGACCCACGTCAAACCAGCAAGTGGATGTGGGTCCTTCCTGCCCATTCGTTCCTGATACTGTTCCCCCTGTGATTTATTATTATAGGCATATTATTGTTGTCCACATGGCCGTTTCGAAGAGATTTCTAAACGATATGTTATGAACTTTTATATTACTATAAAGTTAGTTCCCAACATTTCTTCGTCACTGAGCCAAAATCTGCCAAATCTCCTCTCCAATGGGTGTAAGTGGTTCTTTCCCTGCTCCCGGTGGCCGAAATGTGAAGCTGATCGCTCACCGACTCACAATTCCGGGGGCAAAACATATGGAACTTTACCTACATCCCCCCTAGACCTCTTCATGGTATTCGGCTTAAATGCAGAGATAAATTTACCTCAGGATCGCCTTATGACCTATATAAATCACAACGCTCCTCTCTAGTGGACAGGGTGTGTCAAAACCGAACAACCAAGACTTGTTTCTAACATAGTAACTAAAGCACCTCTTTCGTTATGGCTTTAAAAAGAATAATCCAGTTTTTAAAACTACCTATCCTTAGCCGACTGGTTACGGGCTGGACAACCGAGGGCTCATAGTTCGAGGCCTGGTAGTGTCAAGAATTTTCTCTCCACGTGTTCCAGAGCGGCTCTGGGATCCACCTAACCTCCCATACATCGGGTACCGGGAGCATTTTCCCAGGGGGCAAATCGGCTAGGGCGTGAAGTTCACCACCCACTTCCAGTTTAGCACCGAGGTCAAGAAAATTTGGGTCTATACATCCACCCCCTCATATGCCTTCATGGCGTTAATTAGTTAAGCACGCAGGGACAACTTTATTTTACTTACCTATCCTTAGCCATGTGAGATGCTTCCTCTACCGCAGTTATATATATATATTCTTCTGCAATTTTTTCAGATAGGCCCACATGAGCGTCACAGCTAGGAAGAGGCGAGGTGAGGGCATGTGCAATTCCCGATGTTCGGGCCACAGGTAAAATCACCCCCCCCCCTTTCCACTCGGCCGCTCTGCGACGCTTAATAAACTGCCATCTTACGGCTCCAAAGGATACCACCGTTTATTTTTGGTAACAATGTTATCGAAAAACAGAATTTTGTTAATACTTCTTGAATAAGTTTCCACGCTTAAGAGGGCCCACAAATCTTCCCTTACTTGTACGTCACGTGGTCGAAACAAACAGGTTCACAAGTCATGAATCACGACCACTGATAGCCGAGCATTATTAACAATTCCTATTACCTACTGTTAGTACATACCATTAAGTGTTAATGTCAGCGGTGTTTGTCAGTGGCACTACTACACTCAGCCATATCCGTGCATGTGCTCTGATGTGCCTGTCGCAAATCGGACAAATGACGTTAAAATTTTTGAACCATCAGATAGTATGCATCCTGTTGAGTGTTATAAATAAGGTATATAAATGTATATAAACGTTTGCGGTCTACACAACAATATTTTGTATTTAGTAGCTTCCACAACCAGAAAATCATATCAAAACGTAGCGGTCACAAAATTTTAAAGAGATTTATCACAAAATATTTCATTTCCATTTTTGCACAATTTAAATTTTTTAGTTTTAATCTTTAGTCTTTATTATTTAAATTTTAACTGAAAGATCCAATTTATGCATTTCAAATCTAAAAGTTTTAAAATACGGATCCTTATTGAAGAATTAGATTCAAAGAGCTAGATGCAATTCAACAATTGAGATTGGTGTCATTGTACGCTTGATAATGACCCAGTATAAAGGTCGAAAAATGTAGCGTCAATGAAAACAAATGTTGATACGATAGTGTCTACTTTGTTTTAAATGCATAATATTGTTGTGTAGAGTGCATACTTTTATATATATACATATTTATATACCTTATTTTTGAACCATAATTTCATAAATAACTCTCTCCTGAAACTTTGCTACCGTTCTGCGTAAAGTTCTGTAGCCTGCAGGCAGGGAACTGCCAGTCTTTGCCATGCTCGTCTAATTTAAATTCAGCTCTATGAAATTTATTTTTAGCTGCCCCAGAAAAGAATCTCATTCATGAGGATACCGCGATGCTCCTCCATCTTGAAGGTCGCTTGCTGTGGGAGATGGCAGCAATGAATATTTACGAAAACTTGTTTACTGCTCTCGCCCTCGTTTTGAAAGTCACACAGTACAATTCTGTTTCCTACCGTCTATACAAATTTCCTTCTTCAAGCCCTAATGCCCCAGATTCTAATAATATGCAAACAAGTGTGATAATTAGAGTCTAATATATCCAGGTAGCTGATTACAGTGGCCGCGTGGTCTAAGGTATGAACTATCTTTGCTTGTTCGAAAGCTGGATCGTGGGTTTGAATACTAATCGAGGCATGGATGTTAGGTATGTGTATGCTTTTATTCTGTGTTTGCGTTGTCCTGTGTTTAGGTAGAGGCATTACGACGGGCTGATACCCCTTTCAAGGAGTCCTACCGTCTGTGAAAAATGATTACGGAAGTGAATAAAAGGCCTGAGCCCTGAATGGGCTGGAAGAGCCATTGAAAAAACATATACATCCAAGATGTTCTTTCCAACACGTATTTGCAGGAGAAAATTTTAACAATTTTTACCCACCTGTTGTTCAGAACCTAATGATTATATTATGAAAATCTCTAACGGTATTTGTTCTTATACGAGGGCATGAAACTGGAGATGAACATACAAAGGGTGAGAATGTAGCCACGATTTGACTATAGACTGTGTTTGGATTGGTGAATGGATTTATTGACCACTTGTATACACGACTCGGAACTACAAGCACTTACAAAGTTATGTACAGACTTCACAAATTACTAGAATACACGATCATTCTTCTCAGTCTGCTTTCACCAGTCGTTTCCTGGTAACGCATTTTAACAATGCAGATTCTTCAACTTCCGTGGTCATGCCGTTGCCAGCTAGCTAACACTCCAAATCTGAACTCCACTTAATTATAGTGCCAACTCTTCTCAGCTTCCCTTGCAGAATTCAACTGAGCTCATTGCCCCAACTGTCATGGCTTTAACTGTCCGACACAGACCACACAGAAAATACCGTTCTTCAGTTGTTGTGTAAGTATTCGTTGCCCCTGGAGCGTGTTTGCCAAGCTGTTTCCCAGAAATGGTCTGCTTAACCCTGTTTATTAAGAATCCGTTGTCCCTGTAAGGGGCATCGTTTCGTGACCGTTACCCAGACATTTCTCTACACGCTACCTGATGTAATAATGACGCGGTGAGCAGGATTTGGGGGGGGGTGATGAAGTAACCAGATCCCGGTATAATCTGAATATAAGGAGTTTTATTAACTTTATTTCTCTCTCAACATTATTACGGCAATTGAATAAAAGTCAATGGTATGGGCAGGACACGCATGTATGGAAAATCAGAAATACAAAACTTGGTTAGACGGGAAAACCAGAACCGAGGAGCCCATAGGAGATGTAAAAATAATTGAGAGTATAACACTGAAATAAATTTTATAAAAGGGGGTGTGAATATTTTGAATGTATTTATTTATCTCAGGACAGGGACAGGTGGTAGCGTAGTCGATTGTGACAAAATTCTACAACATTAAAGGTCACGGGTTCGATTTCCGATGAGGCTATTCTATTTTTCAATTTACCTCATCCTTCCTGCCGCACTATGAGCCTCAGTTCGACTCAGTTTCTAACAGAAAGAGTGCCAGGAATTTTCGGCCGGCTCGTAAGGCGGACAATCTTACTTTCATCAGTTAGCCAGTTGTCTAGAATACATGGCAGCCTCGACGTCTCAAAACCTTATGGGACTTCACGGCGTGATTGAAAGACAGCTTTACCTAATCAGGGACTTAAGCTACGCTCTTGAGAAGCCTGCAATTCAGCTTCCAGTCCCAAAAATTTAGGGGAATTTTGTATCCTAGCCAATATCATCTCAAAATATAATCTGTGTCATGCCTTATGTGATTCGGTTAAATGAATAGGCAGAACAGTTGAGAAAGTTTGCAAAATGAATGTGTATTACCGAAATATTACTGTCCATTCGTCCTTCGATCAAAGCGTTTAAATGTGTGGATTAGTGGCATCTATCCGCAAGGCCTGTACATCTGTGTACAGCAATATTACTTTTCGTATTTGTACTGGTTCTGATTGCTGCTAATACCGGTGTGTGCCTCATGATAACGTTTCGTTTCATTTGCTCTCGCTTTAAACGAGCGCTGCAATGTTGTGATTATCCAAAAACCGATAACTGTGTTTCTATCGTTAAAATCGGCGTTCAGAGACAAACATACTGCCGTTTCTTCTCATTTCAAGGCATCATGGTGTGACACATCTAAACATTTTCACAGCTTCTTTCTCTTCAACACAGATTTATATATCCTAGTGTCCCTCTTCTTTCCGCAGGCTAGGCACTTATGTATTATTTTAACTATATTCTAAACCAATTAAAGTCATAATATTCAGCAATTAAATCCCAATGAAATTATATAATCCTTATCCCTATTACCACTACAAACACGACAATCATCTCCGTTCATAGATTACGTGGTGAGACGCCCTCTATCCAATGTGGTGTATCCGGTCTGGTAAGTCGCTCTTTGAGAGCCCCGAGTTCGAGGCTTGGGCGCCGCTACATCATTGTACGTTTAGCGGTATGCCTGTTTACTTCTGGGAATAAGTTGGAAATTGTTCGTCAGATGTGGGGTCTTTGAGTTAAGGAAGTATAGTCTGAAGAGTTAACACGTGAAGGACACGTGTGTATGTCCAGTCAAGACACGTGAATTGCAACGTCGAGGCTCTTCACCTTATCGCGGATAGGCAAGACCACTGCCGAGGTACATACAAAATGTAAATAAATATATGCTACAATACTCCATGTTAGATACAGGGGTTCAATCTGATCACATTTTATTAACACGCCTATGTCCGGAAAAGTTTTGTTTACGTGCTGAGTCTTCTGAAATGTGAAGCGGGACGCCTGTAGGCAAGCAACCCATAGAACTCCGAAGTAGTAGAAGACGTCTCATTCATACGCCGAGTTGTTTAGTATTTACCAATGTTAATGCATCAGATGTCACGTAATGCAGTCCCTGACCATACCTAGAGTTTGTTTAGTAGTTTCTTCTTCATTTGTGTGGCGATGTAATTTGGGAATGAACTGTGGCGGACATGTACACAAGTGCAGACTACACCGAGATGCTTCTCATCTATGGGGAAGCCAGAAGGAATGCAAGAGGGTCGTGCCGGCTCTATCAACAACGTTTCCCAAACAAGCGTCGCTTAGCTCACATTGTGTATCCAATATTAAGATGAGTTTGCGTGAAACGGCAGCTTGAGTCCTAACAAACGTCCCTGTGGACGTCCGCGGAGGTACCGTACACCAGACTTTGAGTAAGCGGTAATCGGTTGTTTTGCAGAGCAGCCTGATATTAGACCCCGAAGTGTTGCACACCCTGGCCGTAAACCACATGTCGATATGATGAGGGCCTTCACCCCTACCACCTCCAGAAGGTTCAGACGCTCCTCTTGTCAATTTTATCGATAGTTGCTTGGACAAATTGTACAGGTACCTTTTTTATTGCTAGTTGGGTGGGACTAAGTCCCTCGTACTGCTGCCACTTCTTGCCTACTGTACCAGCCCAAGATGATAGGTGAGGGTGATTGTGGAGTAATTGGTGGATTGAAGATTGGCATGGGAAACCTAAGTACTCGGAGAAAACCTGCCCCAGCTCCACTTTGTCCACCACAAATCCAGACCCGGGATCAAACCCGGGCCTCCGCGGCGGGAAGCCAGCGACTAACCGCTTGAGCTATGGCGCGGCCCTTCAGGTGCCATACTTCCTACGCTTCATCTTCTTTTCTAATGAGTGCACCTTTACCAAGGACGGCATTTGCAACTCCAGAAACTGCCATGCATGGGCTCAGGAAAATTCTAACGCGAAGCGTATCCGAAGCCACAAATACCGCTTCGCCGTCAATCTGTGGGCAGTTATCGATGTCCATCTAATCGGCCCTTACCTCTTACCTCTGCAGCTTACCGGTGATATTTACCTAACATTTCTCCAAGAGACCATACACCAGCTGCTGGAAATGGTGCCCTTGGAAGTCCGTCATGGAATATGATTCCAGTATGATGGCGCCCCAACATACTGCAATAATGTCATTCGTGAGTATTTGGATAAACCTTTGGCAACAGATTGATTGGAGGTGGGGGCTCAATTACCTAGCTCCTTCGTTCCTCTGACTTGAATCCATTGGATTTCTTTCTCTGGGGGTGCATGCAAAGCCTGGTGTACGAGACTCCAGTGGAGACACAAAATTATCCTGTGGCAAGAACTGCAGTAGCAGCTGAAACCGTCCGGGAAATGCCGGGAACCTTTCAGAGTTCAGCGTAATATAGCCAGGCAGTGTAGAACATGCAAAAAAAAAACTCGACGGACGTCATTTTGAGCAACTTTTATAATGTAAAACAACGATAACATCCCATAAAGCTTATGCATCCTCTCGGAAACTTTGTGACCCTTAGTGTCAGAAGGAAGCGTTTCTGGACATGGGTGTATTAACAAAATACGATCAGATTGAACCCATGTGTGTACCACAGAGCGTTGTAACATATATTTATTTACATTCTGTATATACGACCTATCTTGAGCGACAGTTTCAGTGGTGTTATGAACTTCACAACTATAGGAGCGAAAGTCATGTGAGCGCCCAAGAACATAGGGAAACCTGCTACAAAATTTGATTCAAGCAAACTTGAGATTGTTTATTATAAATATTAAGCGCTTGCCGTACAAAATTGCATGTACCGTTTATAGTGTCTATTGTGTTTACGTTAAATTATGTACAGTAGTGACTGAGATGGACTGTTTTAAATATGATTATTGGCATAACGTTCATTCTAAACTACGTATAATTTATGTGACCTATTCTACGGTCCTGTAACGGAGGTGCACTACTTCCCTTAGACATTACTTATTTGCTGCTAGGGTATTAGGAATTTATGGTGTGTGTAAATCGGTAAGGTGGAAAGCAACGAATAATTTCAGTGTCAGTTACTCTACGAGGTATAAAATAAAACTCAATAAGAATTATATTTTATTTATGATTTTGCCTGTATATAATATGACTGACTCGCATATCGAGAGGGAGTAACTCAGGCTTGTTTTCATATTCAAGCGTTGTTTGTAGCTGTAAGGTTTTCCGTAAGGAGGTTTATATAAAGTGACATTGTTAGTTAATTTAACTGAAACTACTCAAAAGCATTTTTTACATAGTGATAAATCCAATAACCAATCCAAGTGTCTAGTCACTAACGCGTGACAGTATTATCTCAAAATTTTCTTGGAATAGTTAATATAAGTCACGACATTTCTCAGTCAGGTTAGCCAACCGACGGCAGAAGGTAACAATATATGACCGGAATGTTAGAACATAACATTTTACATGGACATTTACGAAAGAACCAACCGAGTTTCAAAAAGTGGTGCTTAGGCCAA
>NW_019731979.1:410002-413074 GCF_002891405.2 Cryptotermes secundus
GCCCGGGTTCGAGCTCAAATCAGGTCATATGGGAATTCTCTTGAACAGAGAGGGGCTATTGCAGGTTTTCTCCTAGTAATTCGGTTTTCGCTGCCAATTCTTATTCCACTGACTGCTCCACATACATCAACCAGGGTTGATATATTAGGCCAAACAGTGTCTGACGTACCAAGTGGACTCAGTCTCACCCCACCCCAAGAAACTAAAGAAAACTAAACATCGAACGTCCAATTAGTAACAAAAAAAGTCATATAAAAGTGAAGAATTAAAAACAGTTAATTAATTTAATTTATCCTTATACATCTTCACGTGAATCACGTGAGGACCATGTACAATCAGTGTAAGAATTTGTACTGGATTCATCTTAGCCAGGATAGCGTCTAGTGGCTGAACGTTTTCAAAAGGATAATGAACTTACGGTACCAAAAAGATGAGATTTATTGATCAGCTAAGCAAATAATAATTTCTTGTGAAAATTTCTACTGCATGAAGTTAATTAATAAGATCTTACATCCATTAATTTTATCTACATATGAAGAACAGTAAAAAAAGAATTAACGCTGTCCAGAAAGTGGAAATTTGCAGGAGTAGAATGAGTAAGTTTGATCGTCCAATTAATGAAATCTCCTCACAGAACAACCTGCATTATAAGATTAAGTTAACTATCTTAAGTGCAGGTAAGAACTTTTGAAAAATTAAAGTGAAATAAATATAATAAAAAATACTTTCATTACTGAATCCTTCTTCCGTGTTCGCATTTTCTGTTGCGGCAGAATGAACGCTCTTTTGTCTTCATAGTTCATCACGCCTTTTTAATCGCTGCCTCTCCCTCGCAGGATCCCCGTGGAACCATTTCAATTACTATTTTTGATTACACACTTTCATCTCATCCAACTCTGTGATCGATAAGCGTGGGTTTTCACTGAAGATTCTTTGTTGAATGAGATTTATTTCGTAGGAAATTAAAAAAATTTTTTAGAAAATATATTTCCTACACTGTATGTTCAATTCCAGCATAATATGACGGAATATGACCATTTGCTAGGCAACGGTTAGGTAAACACTACCTAACAGCCGTAATAATAGCAGAAGCGGAAGTCATTCTTGCTAGGCATAGGTTAGTTAGTTAGTTATTTAGAGAGGGTGGGTTTCCCCATGCACCGCGACCAGTTTGATCTATTGTGCTTCAGTCTATGCTATTCTACCAGTCTCTTTCCCCTACCGATACTGGTGCTTACCATTAGTCCCGACCAAGCCAGCGAGTTCGGCCTCTACTGGCTTGGCGGTATCTATAATGCTTCCCCCATCTACCAGAGGTATTAGACACTGCTGTTAGGCGGGAAATGTCCTTGAATTTGGCTCAGTGACCTCCTTAGGAGACATGAGGTTCTTTTACGTGCCGTAAAGCTACGACACGGGACCCACGGCTTAAAGTCCCTCCCGGAGGACTTGTTCCCTGAATTTTTCGCCCTTCAAAATTCCACGACCTCCGCCGGGTTTGAACCCGCGTACTACGAGTCATGAGGTGGGAACGTTACCTCTAGACTACGGAGGCCGCTAGGCATAGGTTAAGTAAACACTTGTTTCCGCGGCAACGAATGTTAATAAAGGCATTCCAGTGATAAAATAAAAGAACAGAGGAACTGTTCGACATGTTGACTTCTATATCGGCTGCGTGGCAGTTATAAAAAGCAGTGCATTTGTGAATTCGAGTAGTAGAGGTCAGTCCGAGATTCAGAGAGCAGTGAGAAATACTTCAGAGAGATTCGTCAGACAGACGGCATTCAGAAGGAGTTCATTGTATGAGCTATTATAATTGGCTGTAATTGTAAAAAAAGAAATGCCAATAAACCCAATCATCAAATCCAGAACCCATTATTATTAGTCACACAACCCCTAATATACGACAATACACTATGCTTCATTTTTGTTTATCGCTTGCTTCTTCTTAAAGTTCACAAAAATGGTTGAAAAAATTGGATCAGTATTAGTGCTGAATTTTGATGCAAAATTGTGATTGGGATTACTAGTGTTGTAATTAAGAGTCAATATAGATTACTGATGAATGAATGAATAGGCAACTCGAGAAAATAACAGAACATACAATTTCTTAGGGACCAAACCTAACAAGCTTTATTTAAATATAAGAATTTCATTTCGTCTACCTACTCATATATTTAAAGCCTCGTGAAATCTAAACAATATATGACATTTAGAACTGACACCATATTGTTATTTATCAGTGATACAACTACCAAAATCAAATGTGTCTTCTAATTCCTACTTTAGTATCTCATGTTCCGTGGACTTAGTCTCCTCTCGCATCCAGAATTGAAGCCAATGGAGTGGAATCGGGTTTAGCTTTTTAAAAGTTAAATGGAACCACGGCATGGCGCGTCCTCAGGTTGCGGATGGAGGAGACGCCCTCCAGTTTTGGAGGGAAGATGCGAATATATTAAATAAGCAGTCGTGGCCAGCCGACAAGGGGTAGCCCTCGAGCTTCGGGGTTGGGCGTGTGGCTAACAATTCCTCACCGTAAAGAATGATTATGTTACGATAATGATCACAATACCTGGGACCTGGACGAATTCCTTGGATAAACAACCTAAGTTAATGAAATTAAAATGTGCTTAAACGAAACGTATAGTAAAGTCCGTGTAGATAAATATTTGTCTGATAAATTTCCTATCCAGAATGGTCTAAAACAAGGAGATGCTTTATCGCCACTCCTTTTCAACTTTGCCTTAGAATATGCCATTAGGAAGGTTCAGGGAAACCAGGTGGGACTGAAATCAAACGGGACACATCAGCTGTTGGTCTATGCCGATGATGTGAAAACAGAGAAAAACACACAAACTTTAATTGACGCCAGTAAAGAGGTTGGTCTAGAAGTAAACACAGAGAAAACTAAGTACATGTTACTGTCTCATCACCAAAATGCATGGCAATATCAGGACATAAAGACAGGAAACAGATGTTTTGAAAATGTGGCACAGTTCAGATATTTGGGAACAACGATAACAGATCGAAACCTGATTCAGGAGGAAATTAAGAGGAGATTGAACTCGGGTA
>NW_019731979.1:413294-413601 GCF_002891405.2 Cryptotermes secundus
TGTCTTCTCGTCTGTTGTCCAAAAACATGAAAATTAGAATATACAAAAACTATAATTTTGCCTATGGTTCTGTATGGGTGTGAAACTTGGTCTCTGATATTAAGGGAGGAACATAGACTGAGGATGTTTGAGAACAGGGTGTTTGAGGAGAATATTTTGACCGAAGAGAAATGAAGTGATAGGAGGTTGGAGAAAACTGCATAATGAGGAGCTTCATAACTTGTACTCTTCTGCAAGTATAATTAGAATGATCAAGTCAAGGAGGAAGAAGTGAGCAGGACATGTAGCACGAATGGAGGGGACGAAA
>NW_019731979.1:413737-424996 GCF_002891405.2 Cryptotermes secundus
GACTCAGGATAGGGGCTAGTGGAGGGCTCTTGTGAACACGGTAATGAACTTTAGGTTTCCGTAAAATGCTGGGAAATTCTTGAGTAGCTACAGAATTGGCTGCTCCTCCAGAAGGGCTCAGCTCCATGAGTGAGTAAGTAAGTAAGTAAAAAGTCATAGGAAGGAATGAAGGAATGTTCTTCTTCTAGAGGCATCCCCGAGAATACTGTTAATTTTGCTGTCACATGCATGGGTTGCAGTCCAAGTGGATTTATGCCTCCATTTCTCGCCCCATAGAACAGCGTTTGGACCGTGGTGACAATGACCGCGTGACCTTAATATGCTTAATACTGGCCATGGCAATGAAACGTGTTTTGAAGGTTACAAAAGTGAACAGTCTGAGTCCAGGTATATAAAAAGTGAAATGTAAGGAGCCAAGAGTAAACGTAACTAGCCAAACCACAGTTCGGGCTTAAGTCCATCCGGCCCACTATAGTTCTCCGAAACGGCGCTTATTAGAAAAATAGTCAGTACCTAAGAATAGGCCGTGTTAAAGAGACAAACGCTGGAAATCCATTTTCTCTCTACTTAGAAAATGTGGCATAATGACGTTCAATAAGCTGCCTCATTTCTCGCAAACCCTACATGGTAAAATTAAAATTTTCTCTCCTCTTGCTCCCACTTTGGAGCATTGGGCTTATTTCTCAGTTTCATGATCATTTTTACAGACAGTAGGACTTCTTGGACGGGTGATAAGCTTGTCGCAAAGTCTCTACCTAAACACAGGACAACATAAACACAGAATAAACGCATACACACATCAAATATTCATGCCCTGTGTGAAATTCGAACCCACGATCCCGGCTTCCAAGCGAACGAAGACAGGCCGCTCGGCTACCGTGACAGAAGTAAAAGAAAATGGTAAGCATAAAATAACGTTCCTCTTCAGAACAATGATATTATTAAAACAGGCACAGGATGTCCAAATTTACGTTTGCATTAATATCCAAAACTTAAGTTACGAATAATTTTATATTTCTGTCATTTAGAAAACTTTCACTCTACATGGAATATTGTACAGTTCAGTTCATGAAGAAGTTGTCGTGATGCATCTCGTTAAAAAAATCGATAGTTCACACCAGATTATGGTATAATTTTCTTTTAAACTAGTTTAATCCTGTGTTGAAGCATTCATAAGTAGCATACTAACAAGTGTACGCATGTGAAGTCTGAGAGATGTTTAGGTTGTCTTAGTGCTCGGTTAAGCTGTCAGTTTTCTCTGTGAAGCCTGCCACATAAGAACTGTGCTCTAGACGTTACGAGAATAACAAATCTGTAAGTTAAAGAACGTGAACGTCTTATTTTAAGGAACAATAAAAATATTTTCTGAATTTGTAGTGCAGAATTCTCTTTTCGGGCATGCTAGTAATTAATAAACAAAATAGCATATCGGCTTTATTTTCAATTCTTCTTGACTGTTCTTTTTAGACTCGTATGTCACTCAAATATATCCCTTTGCCGCGCCATAGCTCAAGCTGTTTGTTGCTNAAAACAACACATAATCAAGAAGCGTCAACAAGTTGACTTAACCGTCAAAAAACTAAATTGGCTAATAGGCAAAAAATCAAAACTATCAATAGCTAACAAAATTCTGATTTACAAGACCATTATTATACCTATTTGGACGTATGGCCTGGAGCTATGGGGATGCTCCAGCAAATCAAATATAACAATAATCCAAAGAAGCCAGTCCAAGATCTTGAGAATGATAGCAAATGCACCATGGTACGTCTCCAATGCCACACTCCACACCGATCTCGGAATATCAACTGTTCAAGATGNGAAGTGGAAGTGTAGACCCACCGTTCTTAAACTCGGAGATAGATGGAGGTGAATGGTCAGCTTCAGGCTCCTAACACTTTACCCCTCAGGGAAAGAGCCCCCAGTACTCATTGGATAGGAGGCAGGGTAGGATTCAGATCCCATCTGGACCCTATGGATAAAACAACATTTTTGTCTCTGCAGGGAATTGAGTCCCAGTCTTCTATCCTGTAGCCTGTTCTTATATGTACTGAGCTACCCTTACTTTTTAGATACGTATTTTCTAGGTCTAAATAAGAAGAGAAAGTAATATTTTTGCATTTTTGGCATTTTTAATATATGAATGGGACCCGACATTTATGAATCCAGCTCCATAAAATATTAACCTCGAAACGAGCTTTGCTGCTGAAAGCAGATACGTATCTAGTACCTGTGGGTATTCCTTTACAGGCGCGTATCCTTGTATCTGTTTGTTCGTCAGTGTTTACCCCGCAACTGTGTTTGTGTTGCTATAAATTACGCAGAGCGAGAAGCTGTGTCCATCTGTCTAATGACGCAGATTTGCTTGCAATCTCTGTATTACGTTGATTACAGAGTGACAAGGGTCGAGCGGTAGTTGCATAAACACGTTAGACCTGGACCGCAGCAACTGGCTTCGACAAGCCATTATTTTGACCATAAAATCGGAATATAGTGGAATACTTGTACGTAGGTGAACAAAATTGTAGCCACGAAATCCGGAGGAGGGATATATGAATATATGACAGAATAATATTCAAGTGGATTCTACAAAGAGGATGTCAGAGTGTGAAGTGGATTTAATCTCCACGCTATAGTTCAATGGCGGGCTCTTCTGAACGCTCTAAGTAACGTTAGGGTTTGAGAGAATCAGAGAATATCTTTATCAAATTTGATTAGCTAATAGTAGATTTCCTATTCTGCTCCATGCAGTCAGTTAAGGTAGTACGTCATGAAGCCAAGTTTTTAAGACAGTTAAGTGCTTAATAGATTAAACGGCCGTCTCTGTGGTCTAGTGGTCAGAGTTGCTGGCTACAGTTCCAGAGGTCCCGGGTATGATTCCCGGCGCTCTCAGATTTTCTGAGAAGTAGTAGGTCTAGAACAGCGTCCACTCAGCCTCGTGTGGGTAATTATGGAGCTACGTAAAGGAAATAGCGGCTCCGATATAGAAAACCGAGATTAACGGCCGTGGGGATTTGTTGTACTGACCACGCGACACCTTCTATCCGCAAAAGTGGGCGGTCGCTCGGTCGTTATAGTTCACATCCGGACTAAAAGCCATGGAGTATAGTTAGATTAAACACATCAATGAATGTTAGTTATTAGCGTGATGACATGAAGGATGATTCGTTTGAAACATAGGATATCCTGACTGAGGTTTTCCTTAGTTTTACTCAGTCTCGTTTTAGAATCTAAGGCACACATCATTGAACACCACATCCTCCCATTTGCCACGCGAGCATTCACTGTTACATATTCGGACTAACCGCGTAGTTAAATGAAACACAAAATACCAGGAAGGTGAGACCAACTAGATATGTTGCAGTCATGGAAGATACGAAGTACACTGAAATTTCTGATCAGAAACCCTGAGGGGGGGAATCCTACGAAACCTAGAGCTAAATTATAACAGAATTAATCTTCACAAAGTGGGGCGTGAGGATGTGAGCTAGATTCAAACTGTTCAGACTGGGCACAATGAATCATCTCGATAATATAACATCACTTTCTGCGCAAGTGTACGAATTCTTTTCATCTGCAGCGTTTTTTTTTCTAGTGGGGTGGGGCTAAGTCCCTTGTACTGCGGCCACTTCTGGCCTATTGTACCAGCCCCAGATGACAGGTGAGGGTGATTGTGGAGTAGTTGATGGAATGGAGATTGGCAGGGGAAACCGAAGTACTCGGAGAAAACCTGCCCCACCACCACTTTGTCTACCACAAATCACGCTTGAATAGACCCGGGATCGAACCCGGGCCGCCGCGATGGGAAGCCAGCGACTAACTGGTTGAGCTATGGCGCCGCCTTCATCTGCAGCGTCAATATAAATACTGACATGGGTGCGACAACACCAGACGCTGGAACACACCGGCGGTCATAGCCTTAGACGTTTCGTGCTATTAATAGTACTGTAGTTTCCTAAGTGAGAATAAAAATGTTCGTTAGTCTCGGACTAGTTGCATTGTTAGAAAGTTAAAAAAAAAATCTGCGTCACTCTAAGAAGCGATATTGTGCTCCATGCTGAGCGTTAGTCACGCGACCTTATCGAGCACAGGCAGATATGACGCGAGTATAACGACGCTGATGATTTTGTGTGGACCTACTGTAACTGTCCAGTTTACGGGAAGGTCAATTGATGTTTGTGTATGGTTAGGGTTTTGTGAAATTCCTCACTTTCGCCTCACAATTTGGAATTTCCCCCCCTTGAGACATGCAGCAAGTGGCTTGGGTCAAGCTTGAAGCCAGCTGCCCTTTCGTAAATCAGTTAATTTAATGCGTAACACAAGGCGAGTTCTTTAGAAATTCTAAACTTGACAGGGGGAGTCATAAATTTAGCAGTGTCGTTTCCTGCTAACCCAAAATCTCAGTTTGACAGCCACGCAGCAGGTGGCAAAGTTCACCCCTAAACTGTACACTAGTGGATATTCGCTTTCCTAATTGGAGGAGAATGATAAGCAACCTCCCAGTCTGCCCGGTCCAGCCAATCATCGTCTGAAGTGGGAGGTCCTTTGCCCGAATTTTGAGTAACCAGGGCAAGTATTTACCGTCAGAGGGTGCTTGGCAAAGAGACTTTGGAAGTTACGTTCACCGGGGGTACACGTGTTCGGATCCCCGTAAACACGCCCTGTGGTAACTATTAAGTGTGCGTCCCCAGAAGAGTAAGTAAGCCTACCTCCACGAATCTGTGAAGTGTACCCATACGGGCCGTTTCATTTAATTAGTGCTGATTTAATAAAGACTCCATACAGTTAATTGGTGTTGTGGTGATTTCCCTACGCCTAAAGCCCCACTAATCACCCAAGTCGTGGCCAATGAACACGCCCTGAAAGGAATCGAATTGCTGTACCGGAGCTAGCAGAACCGAAGAAGGACGGTTACACTACAACATCGATATTAATCGAAATGTTCATGTGTGTAATCGTACACAGTGCCATTAGCCACTGAGCCCCAGAATGTTAGCAGCAGTTCTACGTTACTGCTTTCGGAGCAGGTCGTCACTTTATATTTACAGCATTTTCTATAGTGACGGCATATATCCCGCAGGTGACTACATTTCTTTCAGCCGACCTGTGAAATCAGCAGCTCTCTCCACTTCCTCTCATTGGCTAAAAGTCTGACGTAACCAAGGAAGAATATATGAAAAAATACATCACGAAAACTTATTCATTTATTCTTGGTGTATATAATGACCCTGTCAATAAGTGTAATTATAAAACGTTGAAAGTTAGATGATCACTTAATATTACCTTGGGGCCGCGCCATAGCTCAAGCGGTTAGTCGCTGGCTTCCCACCGCGGCGGTCCGGGTTCGATCCAGGGTCGAGTCAAGTGGGATTTGTGGTGGACTAATTGGCGCTGAGGCAGGTTTTCTCCGAGTACTTTGGTTTCCCCTGCCAATCTTCATTTCACAAATTGCTCCACAATCACCCTCACCTATCATCTGGGGCTGGTACAATAGGCCAGAAGTGGTCGCAGTAAAAGGGACTTTCTCTATCTAATGTCCCAACATTTTCTGAAGGAATTGAGGAATTAACCAAATAGTTTAGTGAAAGTAACGGGTTCCCGGACAGAGAATTCCCACCAGAATCTAAAGAACACTAAGATAACATGCTACACTGCCGCTTGTGAAGCAGTTTTTGCTCATCCAGCAAAAAATTACCAACATTTTATGGACCTCATTGTGAGAAGAATGATTCGGGCCACATTTAGTGAATAACAGCCCAGCAACACAAAATAAAGTTTGTAGGTAGCCATAAGTCTGAAGCCCTGGTAGCCTCTTCATCTATTTTCTATTGTTTCTTACTTTGCTTGTTACATTTTGCCACATAGTTTATGACACAAAATTTGTTTCGCTAAATGTAGTACTAATTACAATGTGGTATAAAATTTATTACGATTATGTGTTAAATAAAATATTTTTGTTTTCTATTAATTTATTTTGCCGGTCACGGTAGCCGAGCTGTCTAAGGCATGCACTGTCTTCGCTCGCTCGGAAGCCGGGATCGTGGGTTCGAATCCAACTCAGGTCATGGATGTTTGTGTGCGTTTTTCTGTGTTTGTCTACAGGTAGAGGCCTTGCGACGAGCTGATCACTCGCCCAAGGAGTCCTACCGAATGTGTAAGACCTAGTAAACCGAAGTGAAACGGAGAGTTTCATGGAGGTAGGCCTAGGCCCAAATTGGGGCTGTAGCGCCACAGAAAAAAAAAGAAATTAATTTATTTTAAGTGTTTTTAAAGTCGTTCCTTTACAAGAACAAAAGGAACCTGGTTTGAAATTTGGAATTTAATATATCCATTCGAAAATTTAATAATGGTGAAACAATTACTTGAAAAAATATAATATATAATTTCACAAAATATCAAGGCTCTTCCGAACACAATAAACAATCCAAATTGTAATCAGTATGCTGCAAAAATGTTGAAATGAAAATCTGTCATCTTTATTCACATTCAAGGGATATTAGCGAAATGCTTTCGTCTTCATGAAAATCAGCACCAGAAAAGACCAGTGTATTATATTCAAATAAATTTGTATTCAAGAGTTCACAATGTACTACAAGTTTGAAGCCAAAAAAAAAGCATGGGTCTAGTAACGGAAATTAGCCCTAAATTAACATAATTAACATTCTTGTATATATAATTTTCTTTTTCCTTGGCACTACAGCCTCAGTGGGCCTAGGCCTACCTCCATGAACTTCTCCGTTCACTTCGGTTTTTCTAGATCTTACTTTCGGTAGGACTCCTTGGGCGGGTGATCAGCTCGTCGCAAGGCCTCTACCTGTACACAAACACAGAAAAACGCACACACACAAACTAAACATCAATGCCCTGAGTGGGATTCGAACCCATGATCCCTGTTTCCAAGCGAGAGAAGACAGTACATGTCTTAGACCGCTCGGCTACCGTGACCGGCGAACATACGATTTACAAACACAATTATAAATAAAAAGTTCTCGGTCTTATTTAATCAAGTGTGTTGTGGGAAAGAATGCTAGAACATAAAAAAAATAATAGGAAAAATGTGAGTAGCTGCAGAATTGGCGGCTCCTCAACTAGCACTCAGCTCCATGAGCAAGTAAGTACATATTTATAGTATATAATATGTATAATTTTAAATATAATTATAAGAATAACCCCTGGGTTCATAATATTATCATACATCGATGCAAGACTGCACCAACATTTCCTTTCAACACTCCACTCCAAAATTAACCTGTATTCAGGGAACCGAATATGAACTACTTTATATATAGGTGGATGAATATAAAATCAACATTTTTCTTACTATATTCTTTGATGCTACCAGCTATTCCGTGCGCCAGAGATGCAAGAAATGAGTGCTTAGAAGTTGGGGAATATAAATTATTATTTAAAAAAATAATCCCCCGAGGCTTTCCTTGAGAGCAGATGTAAGCCTCAAGATTTCAAGCATTCTCCATTAGGAGTGAGTCTTGCTTTTAGGTCGCGGGAAGCGAATGACAGCAGTTTTCTCTTCTCGGATTTTCTCTGCATCCAACCTATTTACTTGGAGACAAAAAATGTTTAACTGGTTTGTGTGGCCTGGTATTCATTTGCTCAGTAGCAAAACACACGGTTGCGACTGAAAGTGTATTTAAGAAATAAGAGTGTATTTTGTGACTGCATATGTGTATATGTCTATGTAAGTATGCACGCATGCATGTATCCATGCCTTCGTATGCACATACATATGATTATGTGTGTATATGTGCAAGCATAAAATTATGTGTGTATAGGTGCATGTGCTTATGTATGCACGATTGTATGCAAACATGCATGTGTGTGTGTGTGTGTGTGTGTGTATATATATATTTGTACATAGGTGTGGCACCGCGACGATTGAATATTATTTCTGAAAGCCTATTTAAAGAAAAGAGACCTACATATATTTCTGTGGACGATTAAATTAGGAATTTTTACACGCGATTTAATGACAACCCTTCCACCTCCTACTTCTTCAATGTAGGGCTTTCCTATCAAAAATAATTTGTACACATTCCTTTTCTCCTCACACTAACTACAATCCCAAGGCCGCGCCATAGCTCAAGCGGTTAGTCGCTGGCTTCCCACCGCGGAGACCCGGGTTCGATCCCGGGTCTGGTCAAGTGGGATTTGTGGTGGACAAAGTGGCGCTGGAGAAGATTTTCTCAGAGTACTTCGGTTTCCCCTGCCAATCTTCATTCCACCAAATTCTCCATCATCAAAATCACCCGGGGCAGGTACAATAGGCCAATCAGTGGCCGACGTGCCGAGTGGACCCAGTTGGACTCCACCCCCCACTAAGCGAATTTAACTACAATCCCAAACCGTCAAAGCACAGTAGATGTTGTGGCCCTAATAATAAAAGATGACCTGCGTAAATCACCTTTGTTATGTAATATTCTAAATTACTCATTTACTTCTCAATTCTAATCTTCAAATCTCTTTTCACGTGACAGTGACTATAGACTGGGTTCGGATTGGTAATTGGCTTTACTGAACTCTTAAAGAACGTAACTACAAATAAATATAGTGCTAACGCTAATTTACACACTCTGCAATTAACTACAGCTCGCATGAATTCTTACAAGTCTGCTGTATCTTCAGTGGTTGCCACCTGGTAATGGCTTCCAACGCTGTAGGTTCCTCAGCTTCCGTGTTCATGTCCTTACTGACCGGCGAATGTCTCACAACTAACTCCTACTTTTCTAACTGCTGTCTCAAGACTCTCTCTCAAAGTCAAAGTCAAAATCAAAGTCATATTGCGACTGACGATCAGTCAGTCAGTTAGTTCTGGTATCGAGCACCTTCCTGGGGCTCATGACCAGATTTTTATTACTCCTCGACAGTTACGGTCTTGTTTCTGGCGCCCTCTCTGACGAGTGGATGGGTCTGTCTTTTGTATATGCTGCTGGCCCTTGTGAGGGCAGTGTTTATAGGGTCCTAGTCCCTTGGGACTTGCGACCATATTTTACTGTCTCTCATTTGAGACTTCCCTTTTCGTCGCCTCCTACGACTCGCAAGGTCACGGTGGAGGTAATCACTCCTCCCTCTCTCTCTCCCTCAATCGCAGTTGCCCCTTGTTATGTATCCTAGGAACGGACCGCATAGAGAACAATATCCCAACAGTTACACTTTTGAGCCACGTATCTATCGCACAGACCGCATGGAAAACACGGCTTCCAAGTAACTCTCTTTTTGTATATTACGAAACTGTTGCCTAGCAACGGGTGTGTTTGCAGCGCCGTTCCCTAGCAACGACCGTCTCTGCTGGCTTCACAGTTCTTGTACTGAGCAAATATGCCACAAATTCTTGAACACTTTATTTCATTTTACGATATAGAAGGGGAAGTACCTAGATCTTGTACTATTTTATATGCAATAAATCTTCTGTTAAATGCCTACCAACACTAAATGTGAGTTTGTATAAGACCATCAAGAAGAACGACTGAAAGAAATCGCGAAGGATGGATGTGTGAAGTACAGGCGTATGTAGGTACATAGAGCATATAATTTCATTTTCTCTTCTTCACCCCGAGAGCGGATTCTCATCAAGTAACAATGCTGTACTGCCGTCTGAGGACCTGCAGATTACATGGAGCAGACTCGAGATCTTAAGCGTCAAGAGACTGTCGTACCTTTAATCAAGAGCGAACTTACGAAGTTAGTGCTGATTACGTCATAGATAACACTGCCAATATCAGCACGAGAGAAAGACACAGCTTCATTTAAAATAAGAATGTTTATTACTCGCTCTCTGGAGAGGCGCCACGACAAGATTACTGTACACGTGCGTGAGAACGGCAAGATGGCGCTTTTAACTTAGTTTTGCAGTAGGAAAATTGTTGAGATGGCGGAATTAGGATTGTCTGAAGGCTTCAAATTTGATCCTGCTGTAAAAGAAAATGTAAGTCAGAGGAAGAATTTTCTTACAGTAGGTGTACTGTCACGTGTAGAATGGTATACGAGACAAGAATGAGGGGGATGAATAGATTTATTTTACAGCTTAGTTACAACCTCCCTTATTCACATTTCCTATAGCGCTATCGCCGATTCTAAATTTATAATTCACTGTTGCACGCATACTGCGATTCTCTATTTCGACTAGTAGTCTCCTAGCAATGCACGTCAACAGTGAAACTAGCATTTCAGGACACTATAGACTACTGCTGCAATTTCTCGTTCAATCACTCTGGAACTCAACTGCACTCTGCTGAAATTCAAGTGGCTGTCTCCTGCCGAGAACTCACTTGAACGGAACAGCACTTAGAACTTTGTCACTGTTACTTAAAACTCTGTCGCTGTCTCTCAGTCTCGTCTAAGTCAAAGGAAAAGTCGCTTTGCGACTCACGGTCACTCAGTCAGTCAGTCAGTCTGGTGTCGAGCTCCATCTGGGGCTCATGACCTGATATTTATTACTGTTTGACAGTTACGGTCTTGTTTCTTGTGGGGCGTCCTCTCTGACGATAGGACGGATCTATCTTTTGTATATGATGCTGGGCTTTGCCAGCACAGATTATCTCGGGTCCGAGCCCCTTGGGACTAGCGACCATATTTTACTGTCTCAGATCTGAAACTTCCCGCCATTATTGAAACGCCTCTGTTGGGTTTCCAATTATCGCTTCCCAACCAGTTCATTTGTGTGCTGGCTGCTGCCTAGCAACGGTCCCGTATTTTTGACAGCGTGCTTACTTGAAAGTGTTTACCAAGTAACGTTTTTTTGGCTCCGAAGCTGAATGATTCGAACAAATCGGTCAGAGTGTTTTATGACACAAAGAGTAGCGAAGTTGACTGCGAAGCGAACTCGGGCGGTATTGTTTGACGCTCCTGTCAGATAGTCTGGTCGAACCGCAGCACATACGGCACGTTCGCTGTACGGCTGCGCTGCGTAGAACCAAAGATATATTAAAACAAACATTTACTTACTTACTTACATACTTACTCATGGAGCTGAACCCTTCTGGAGAAGCTCCCAATTCTGCAGCTACTCAAGAATTTCTCAGGATTTTATGGAACCCGAAGGTTCATTACCATGTTCACAAGAGCCCTCCACTGTTTCCTATCCTGAACCAGACCAATCCAATCCGTACCATCCCATCCGATCTCTCTAAGATCCATTCTAATATTGTCCACTCACCTACGCTTTGGTCTTCCCAGTGGTCTCTTTCCTTCTGGCTTTCCCACCAGTATCCTATTTGCATTCCTCGTCTCCCTCATTCGTACTAC
>NW_019731979.1:425074-447214 GCF_002891405.2 Cryptotermes secundus
AACATATACTTAGTTTTCTCTGTGTTTACTTCTAGACCAACCTCTTTACTTGCGTCAATTAAAGTTTGTGTTTTTTCTTTATGGTATCTACATTATCACCCAGTAGATTCACATCATCGGCGTAGACCAACAGCTGATGTGTCCCATTTAATTTCAGCCCCACCTGGTGTCCTACTGTCCCATCGTACTCCCATTTTTTCTCCAACATCTGACGAGTGCAAAAGATCTGATCTGTAGTTGATCTGTTACGTCGAAACCCACACTGATGATCCCCAATAAGTTTTAAAACAAACATTTTTTTTCCCCATTGGCACTACAGCCCCAATGGGCCTAGGCCTACCTCCATGAACTTCTCCGTTCACTTCGGTTTTTCTAGATCTTACACATTCGGTAGGACTCCTTGGGCGGGTGATCAGCTCGTCGCAAGGTCTCTACCTGTAGACAAACACAGAAAAACGCACACATACAAACTAAACATCCATGCCCTGAGTGGGATTCGAACCCACGATCCCGGTTTCGAAGCGAGCGAAGACAGTACATGCCTTAGACCGCTCGGCTACCGTGACGGGCTAAGACAAACTTTTACTTACAAAAATATGTTTATAATTCTGTCTGCCGGAAGCGACTCATTATGAAGAATATCTTAATATGACGCCGCAGGTGACTGTGTGATTCTGGTGAGTGTGCACAGTTCAAACCCAGAAGCAGCTCAACAGAGCATAGCGTTCAGGAGGAGATAACGGGTCAACTAGAGAGTGGGTGGCAGTTGACAAATGTTCAAGTAGCAGGTGCTACGTATATCAGAGATTTATAGACATAGCATCCATCACACCATAAAAATATTTCATGACACTAATGAAATTGATACGTAAGTTACAAACAGCAGGTTATTTGCTGAACACAACAGGGGAAATTTTACTTCTGTTATACACCTCTTTAATTAACTATGGGCAACCGAACACTTCTGGAGATACCAATAAATATTCTGTGGTCAAAATATTTTCCGCCTTTAATGGAAAAGATTAAAATACATTGCCAAATTCACAAGAGCCTAACACTTTGCCCAATTCTGAGCCACATGAATCCAATCCACAATCTTGCGTAATTTTTCCTTATGAGCCATCTTAATATTTTTTTCCAATAAATTCCTACGCCTCCAAAGCGCTACATTATTTTTGGATTTTTCGACTATGTACAGATTACGAATCTCTTTACTCAACGTTTTCTGCCCTCCTCTTTCTTCCCCTGCGTCTCCGCAACCCCACATTCTCAAGCACCATCCATATTATTGGCTGAGGTTTACTCTGGGACTATTAGCTAATATACCACTATCTCCTCTCTTCTTTAATACCAATTTTAAGTTTGAAAACCGACTATGTTTCCACAAAGAGTGTCATACTTTCTGCACCTTTACTGTTGCCTACGAATTGCTTTCGAGAAGTAAACAATGGAAGACTAAATACCACTTAACTGTCCATCAAAGAAATTCAGAACCGAATTCCGGATTCAGCTTACATGTGAGTATCACGGAAATTTCTCAGCAGAAGCACAAAGCTGCATACTTCTGGAGTAAACGTATGTTATTCTTATGAAGAAAGAAAATAAACAAAAAGAAATATGAAAATATTATAGAAATTTTAGTCAAAATAAACGTATATATTACGACTAATCTTTGTGCTTCCCCTTATAAAAATATTGTCCAGTAATTATTAAGGTTGCTCATAATTTCAGTACTGCTCATGCTGTACTCATTCATGAAAGGAATGGCATGATTGAGACAAACAGCATAAAAACAAATTCTTTCCAAATGACACATCAGGACAATTTTGTCCACTAGAGGTCTAAGAATGGATTTCTTGTACATTTGATAAAAGCATCATATGCCAGAGTCTAACAGTGTGTTTTTGCCTGTCCATAACATCTTTCACACAATGTCAATTGAGTAACACGAATTTAGAAGTTAAATTTTTTTCTTTCTGAGAAATAAATTTTGTGTTAGAGAAATCACATTTTCAAATTCTACTTCTGAACACCTTAACATTTTTAAGTGTCCCTGTTTAATGTTTTAACAGATAACAAGAGACTATTGTAAATACTTAACTTCTGGTGTCATGAAATAGGTCACCTTAATTTAGCTTCGATAGAGAAAATATTTTTCCTGGTATTATTAAAGCTATTGCCAGATGATATGATATAGTAAGCTGAACCAAAAAGTGTAAACTCTCTCGATAAATGATATAAACTCCGTCTCAAGTGCAAACAATATATTTTGTGTCTTTGATCTTGCTCCCTACACTACATGTTTCGGCCTCAGACGGCCATCATCAGGTGTATAACGCTCACGTCGCTGTCACATATAGTGACATGTACATGCTGAAACATGTAGTGTAGGGAGCAAGATCAAAGACACAAAATGTATTGTTTGCACNGTTCTATTAGAACACCATATCAATATGGCACGTGGTGTGAGTCCCCGTGCATGACAATTTTGACACCAGGCGAGGGGAAGTGTTCGGGTATAGAGGCGCCTGTATCCATCACGTATGTGATTGTGTGTTCCCAACAGACATTCTAAATTTAGGGAGGAATAGAGACATTATGCCCCAGTCGAAAATCTCACCCCCGCTCTTCCCGTTCACAGCAGGCACTTTGGTAGCTGCCCTACTCTTGATCACAAGGACGCAATATGTGGGGAACTAACGGAAGAAACACTACTATTTGATAGCCTTTGAGACGGAACAGGCTACTAAAATTCTACATTGAAATAGATGATAACAATGATGATTATTATGATGATAAAGACGATGATGATGCGGTAGAAGATGTAGCAAGGAAAATTTATCAGGTTGTGTTATGTCAAGAGTTTAGAAAATTATAATGTGCCATATCGACCCAATGCTAGGCGACGGCTCGATGAATACGTTCCAACTGGGCAGATTCTTGGTAAACAGCCCGTTGTTAGGTAAAGCCTACAACAATACGCGACTACAAATATGCAGGAAACAAACTCCTTTTCTATGCAACGCGCAATAAATGCGTCAAGAGAGGAAGAATTGTTTTCTGTGAGGTTCACATATAGACATTGCTGGACAATGGTCGAATGCCTCCACCGTAGCCCTGCGAGTCGTAGGAGGCGACGANCCATTGCTGGACAATGGATGAGTTTTCTATTGGTCCGCCTCAAGACTATACAAGTAATCCAGTCTCCCGAAACTATGAATGGAGGTTACACCGTTTCAAATAGATAGAATCCCGTGTGCAGGCGGGGTCGAATGCCTCCACCGTAGCCCTGCGAGTCGTAGGAGGTGACGAAAAGGGAACCCTGTGTTTGAGGGTATAACCGGGCCACCCTTGTTCCTGGGGGATATAAATAAGGGAACCTGGCCTTCTAGGTTGTAGGAGTCTCGAATCTGAGACAATAAAATGTGGTCATGAGTCCCGCAGGACTCGTATCTGAGAATGACTGCGTTGGCGAGGACCAGAAGCAGCTGTACACTATGTTACATAAGGACTATAACATCACGAACTCAGCTGTAAAATACATATTCTGGTCATGGGTCTCAAGAGGCTTGTAGCCAAGACGAACTGATTGGGGTAAACCAGTAGTCGTTAAGCAACTCTGACACTGACTCTGACTCTGACTCAGAAGTCAATCGGAGAGAGAGAACGAGAACGGGGTGAGTCCTCGGCAGTCAAGGAAGAAGGGTTCGGCTGAAGATTAATTGAGAGTTATTGTCATTGATTGGCCGCGCCACAGCTCAAGCGGTTAGTCGCTGGCTTCCCAACGCGGCGGCCCGGGCTCGATCCTGGGTCTGGTCAAGTGGGATTTGTGGTGGACAATGTGGCGCTGGGGCAGGTTTTCTCCGAGTAATTCCGTTTCCCCTGTCAATCTTCATTCCACCAATTGCTCCACAATCACCCTCACCTATCATCTGGGGCTGGTACAATAGGCCAGAAGTGGCCGCAGTACAAGGGACTTAGTCCCACCCCACTAGAAATAAAAAATAACAAATAAATATTGTCATTGATTGTGATTCAAAAAGATTGTAAAGGAGGTATTAACAAATCCAATCATCCAATCAAAATCCCGTCTTATTAGTCACGCAAACTCCCGATACATGATAATAATTAAACACTCTATCATTCTACTTGTTCAGGCATGGTGGATTGAAGTTGCAGGAGTATTTCAGAGGTAGTGTCCTAAAGCATACGAGTATGTTCAAGTATGGCTTCATGGCCCTTACAGATTGCTACGAATTGCAAAATTATTAATATAAGTACTATAAAATATTTTATATTTCTCAAGAAGGACAGTATAACTGTATTCTTCCTCTGCTTCTGTACGATGAAGCAAGAAAACATGTAACGTTCCAAGACTTACTACTGATTAGACAAGCTTTTTTCCTGAGTTTCCACCATCGCAATAAGATATAGTGATCTCTTAGGAAGATTTATTATTCAGTATACATAGCTCTCCACTGTGACCAGTGCTTGTCACTGTGCTAATACATCTGAATGGTTTTCATTGCTAATGAAACAGGAATTTGTCTCCAGAAAGTCTTTGCTTGCAGATCCTGCTCAAAATCCGATGTACGCTTTGCAAGCATAAGTATGGGCTTCGCAGGAGCAAACAGAATTTAAATGAACACGCCTCGGCTGGTCTGTAATGCAATTTGTTACATTTATTTCATTAATTTCCCTGACTTTGTTTCAGTACGACAGCCTTATTAGAGTACCCGTGATCTCAACGCTCTGGGAACTAGAGACGGATAATTCTGTTTGTATAATTGGGTGCAGTCATTATATGATTAGTACAATAGACTGCAGAGTAGGCACATTGCGGTCTGAAACCCGGAATTGAATCGATCTGCAAACCTGATATATAAATTCTGGCTGTTCTAACGATTTGTATGATTTTAGGTTTTCACACCGGTAGTTATGAACAATTGTAACCTGTAGAATATTATGTCATGCAGCCGCTGAATGTCAACAGACGTTTCGGAGGAATATATCACCTACATCCTCTGGTTCGAAAAATAATCCAAGCGAGAAATCAGCATGAAACAGATATAAATTTTGTTATCTACTCCATGCATATTTCTTGCCTGGATTTATTCGACCCTGAAGATGTAGGTGAAATATTCCTTCGAAATATCGGTTCAATTTCAGCGGGCTGCATAGCATTATATCCCAGGAGACAGAAATCTTCCGTACAAAAGTTCACTCACGTAACACAAAGACAAAACGCTATAAAGCTATACTTTTACAGCCGAGCATCAGAGCACCGGTGAATAACACAACCTTCCACAAGGAAATCAATTTCCAGACACTCTACAAATCAAACATTTCGACTCGCTTTTTACATAAAGCAGAGATCTCCCAGAAAAAGAAAGTTCAGCCTCAGTGTGCAGGGTTCTACATTATCAGTGCGGTCTGGGAATGCTATATATAAATAAGGATAGACATTAAATGTTAAAGAAGGGCTCTCATTCACCGTATCGATTAATCTCATTTGGAGGCAATCCAAAATGCCGAACCCCTTGCCACCACGGCGGGTCCTCAGGTTGCACACTGAGATATATTGAGAGATGAGCCAATATACAGAATAAGTAATTGCGGGCAACTGAAAAGGGGTAGTTCCATGACATGTGATTTGAGCTTGGAGACAGTAACATATCACCTTAAAAGAACAAAGTAAAAAAGCAAACGATATAATCAACACAACGTAAATATCCTCAAATGAAGAAAATAACAGATATCATTATTATTATTATATATTATGTAAAGGCTGTGATACATGTTTCGACTTCCGCTAGGTCATCATCAGGGGTCAGTTATATATTTAAAACAAAACTTCATTTTTACCAAGTATATAACTTCCAAAAAAATGTACAACTTTGAATTTTAATCATTTTTATTCTATTTATTTTAATCTAGGTCATAACCACACAACACAAGGAGCTTGCGTTTATCGCTAGTCTACATTGGTCAGAAAAGGGTGGATTCGCTATAATAATGATGAAAACAAATTATAATGTGTAACCACATTAAGAAAATTCAAGAACTTGTTTTCAGTTTTCATGTGACGCTTGATGATGACGTAACAAATGTCGAAACATGTAGCACTAACTTTGCATAATAA
This sequence comes from Cryptotermes secundus, assembly GCF_002891405.2. Lineage (NCBI taxonomy): Eukaryota > Metazoa > Arthropoda > Insecta > Blattodea > Kalotermitidae > Cryptotermes > Cryptotermes secundus. The sequence continues at coordinate 431,217 of NW_019731979.1, forward strand.
ATAATAGTGACACGACAGTATTTTTGTCTTCATTTGTGGATATTTATGTTGTAATGACGGACCCATATGTTTGTTCATCAAATACACAAGAGAATGCAGACTCTAAAGAGACCGAAGTAAAAATGTTAATTTTGCTTTTTGACCCGGGTGGGCGGTTTTTGGAATAAATAGACCTAAGAGCCTGAGGAATATTCCCTTATGTGAAGTTCCATAACCTCCTCTCGTCATTAACCTTGTAAGGACGATGCAATCAATCTTCAGAATCACAAATCTCAGAAGGATAAATATGTTTAATATGGCAATTTAATTCACATAACATCGTAAAGGTATCACAGGAGGAAAGTGGAGATGTTCCATTTTTACAGCTTTAAAAATAAAAATAAATTTTACTATGGCCGTATAGTTAGTATTATTCTTGTAAAATATTTCCATAATATGAGTTTCAGGGTTTTTGAAAATCAGTCACAGTACAGAAGTTCAGGTCAATACTAATCATTGTCAATTTCAACCATTTATATTAGTCCACAGAGCACTAGTGGCTCTACTGTTGAATTCATATTTAATCACTGGATCAGATCCACCGCAGGCCACAAGCCACAATATATCCTACTCATCTGACCTCAAGCCATAAATAATTAAAGTTAACTGATTAACGCCCCAAACAATACTTCAAATCTCCGTGTGGAACTCCGGAATCAAAGCGTGGATTAGAACATGTTCATAGAAACTGAAAACGAGGCGTTAATTGGTTCTGTGCAAAATACAAAACAAAAGGTATAATTTTATAAGTACTGATATATATATATATATGTGTGTGTGAGATATTTCCATAGATCTAGTGTCCAACAGACAGGCGAAATGTGTGCAAAGCGCTGAAGTGTCCAAGATAAAAAAAGTACTTTAGCTCATTTCACAGAACATTTCAAGAAAACTTTATTCGAACTCCTACGTTCTCTCATTACACACTCTTTCGCTTTTTTTTAGTGAGTGGTTGGGTCCAACTGGGTCCACTCGGCACGGCGGCAACTGATAGGCTTATTGTAGCCTGCCCCGGTAGATTATGATAATGGAGAATTTGATTGAATGAAGATTAGCTGGGGAAACCGAAGTACTTGGAGGAAACCCGCTCCAGTACCACTTTGTCCACCACAAACCCCACTTGATCAGACCCGGGATCGAACCCGGGCCGCCGNAGACAGGCGAAATGTGTGCAAAGCGCTGAAGTGTCCAAGATAAAAAAAGTACTTTAGCTCATTTCACAGAACATTTCAAGAAAACTTTATTCGAACTCCTACGTTCTCTCATTACACACTCTTTCGCTTTTTTTTAGTGAGTGGTTGGGTCCAACTGGGTCCACTCGGCACGGCGGCAACTGATAGGCTTATTGTAGCCTGCCCCGGTAGATTATGATAATGGAGAATTTGATTGAATGAAGATTAGCTGGGGAAACCGAAGTACTTGGAGGAAACCCGCTCCAGTACCACTTTGTCCACCACAAACCCCACTTGATCAGACCCGGGATCGAACCCGGGCCGCCGCGGTGGGAAGCCAGCGACTAACCGCTTGAGCTATGGCGCGGCCATTGCACACTCTTAGTTAAATAAGAAATAAATATAGGAAATATTGGTGTGCTGATTATTCAATTTGGAATTCTTAAACACGTAAAAGTTGTTTCACATACAGGAAAATTACTATGTTCCAAAGCGAGATTTACGCATTCAGAGTGATGTGACGCCAACAATTTAGAAATATTACATTTTTCAGCACACCACGAACAATTACAATTCATATACCTTGCCAATTGCCTAAAGAGGGTTACTTTTGTAGTTTACTCTTCGGGTTACTCTACCCTTCATGCGAGGTATTATGTACTTGACGAACTATTTTTTTTTAATTCGCTCAGTGGGGGATGGAATTCAACTGGGTCCACTCGGCACGGCGGCCGCTGATTAGCCTACTGTAGCCTGCCCCGGGTAATTATGATGATGGAGAATTTGGTGGAATGAAGATTGGCAGGAGAAACCGAAGTACTCGGAGAAACCCCACCCCAGCGCCACTTTGTCCTCCCAAATTCCACTTGACCAGACCCGGGATCGAACCCAGGCCGCCGCGGTGGGAAGTCGATGAAGTATCTTAATGTTATTTTTCCGTTTAAAGAAACGTTCAGTTGAAGGGGAGATATATACGTACATTCAAGTAGTACGAAAATTATAGTTGGTAAAAAGGATGAACTGGCAGGGACATAAACATGTCGAAGTCTGAGGTGCTCTGTAGACCAACGAGGATCACTGAATACCTCAGCAAAGAAGTCGCATGCTAAAGACTTTTATTTTTAATTGCGAAATGTCTAAAAATCTGTAAACTTTATAGCATTTCCTATTCGTCTACGCTACATCTGTTTGTCGGGTGTGGTTGTTATATCTGTTGTGGTTGTGTGAGTGTAACAACTTCCTGGTGAAGATGAGAGGGCAACAGTTTAAGGAAGAGTGTGTACGCCAGATGTTGGCTGAGTGAGGCCGAATCATGTTGTGACGAGTAAGTGTGTTGCGTTTAGAAAGATGGTATAATTGTGTATACAAAAGGCAACAATACTAATGCAGCATGGTGCTGAAATACCGAAGAATGTTTAAGTGCTCCACTTTTGTGGAGTCACTGTGAAGTGTGGCCTTCTGTACTAAGAGGTTATATCGATTGAAACGACCCCCCCCTCTCCCGCTCCGATTCTTCTTCGTCGATTCTTTTATACACGAATGAACCGTTTCTTTCTGAACAGATTGGCATCAAATAAATTCCACGCCAAATTTCAGCTGCATAACACAGTATTTTAGAATAATATTACCTTTACTTCTTTTGGCTTGTTTTGGACTTCATCCATCGTCTGGTATATAAAAGACAAAAGACCACGACGTTTCGGTGACTGGATTTGTCTCCGTCTTCAGGTGGGTACGGAAGGATAAAGCTACTCAGTTGGGCCCGTTAGGTCAAGTGATTAAAACTAGCTCTTTCCAACGGGCCCAACTGAGTATGGATGAAGTCCAATACAAGCCAAAAGAAGTACAGTATCCACCATCGTCAGAATTCTTTCAAGTCTATCCAATATTACCTTTGTAAATGTAGTTTTTAATTTGTTATACATCTGCACATCTCTTAAAGTATTACAATTATTCAAGCTAGTTTTGTATCTAACTAATATGTCTCAGGATGCTATTATTTAGAGAAATAAAAACAGTACCTCTGATGGTACTTCTGAGAAGTAACACATTTAGATCATTTATGCCCTTGTTACATGCATCTGTTGAGCAATATTTATGACGGTTGTGTATCTTGTTGAATTGCTGTAGTCCCTGAATTATATGCGGAAATATGAGTTTCGAGTTTCCTTCCAGTGTAAAGGCATTATCTTGCGTAATGAATATGACTGCTTTGTATCATTATTCACATATCTACTGTTAGTATGTTCATTAGCCACTCGATGGGGTATCAGTCTGCACGAGTTACGAGACATCCTGCTTTAGCTTATTTCACTTTTTTCTGATTGCTGAACTGGTTGAGATAAAAACCATTTAAAAGACCTAGGTGCAAATTAGGAACAATACTAAAACGGAAATTAAATAAACAATGTTAGAGGATGTGGTATTGATGAAAAAAGGATGAGATTATGGGGTTTTTATAAACATGGTAGCGAAAAGTCGAGTTCCCATAAAATGGGGAAAAATTCCTTTAACTGTTGAGTATCAAGTATATCCTCAAGAAGGTTCTGCTGCATGGAGTTAATAAGATATTTCAGAAGCTAAACATTTAAATTTGCAAGCGGAAATCGACTTGCCAAGTTGTTTATAAAAAAATTCATTAGCGGTTCAATTTCCTCGAAAGTCTGTTAATTGGAATTCTTTTCCATGTTTTTATTGTTCTTAAGTTTTTCATTATTGTGTAAGAGAGAAACAGTGGTTTTCCAAAGGTGTTATTTCCTGAACTTCCGGTCACAGTAGCCACGCTAAGCCATAAACTCTCTTCGCTAGTTCGGACACTGAGATTGTGGGTTCGAATCCCACTCAAGGTATATATGTTTGGTGTGTTTATGCGTTTATTCTGTTTGTGTTGTCCGGTGTTTAGGTAGAGGCCTTGTGACGTGGTGATTATTCATCCAAGGATTCCTACCGTCTATGAAGAGTAAATACGGAACTGAATAAGAGGCCAGGGACCTGACTGGGCTGGAAGAGCCATTGAAAAAAATCATAAACTGGCCTTATGACTATCATAGCTATGATTGTGTTCGTCTGCAATGCAATCAATAGTATTATCTATATTATATTTAAGCGTCCTGTTGCACTCTATACGATAAATGATACAAACTCCGTCTCAAGTGCAAACAATATATTATATGTCCTTGATCTTGCTCTCCTTTACACTACATGTTTCGACCTCAAACGGCCATCATCAGGTGTATACACTCACTTAGCTGTTACACTGCACTTAGTTTAAAATTTAACATTTAAAAACACTTTGTTCCTTTCGTTGTTATTATCAACATCTGCTTCGTTGATATCTGTCTGGTTTAGGAAATTTAGAGAAAAATAGAGGACATATAATATATTGTTTGCACTTGAGACGGAGTTTATATCATTTATAGTATTATCTACACTGTGATGTTTCTGTAATTGGGTTTTTAGTTGTTGATTCCAGATGTAAGTAATAAGGAATTCAATTTAATTGCTGATGCAATTCCTTTGTTAAATATGTATGTTCTTGTGTTTTGGAGCTCCTATCCTCACTTCCATCAGCGTAATGACTATTTGTTTTCTAATTTTATAAATTTCTTAGATCAAATGCAAGCTATAGATTTCTCTTATTTGTTAAACCGTCTCACGCTGCTTATCATCAGCCTACTAAGAACGAAACTTGAATGTGTTTCTACTGCCATAAATTGTTTTACCAACTCTTAGGCCATAAAATAATGAAGCAGGGGAACACGTTCTACCTTATGCCACAACAGACCCTTTAAGAATGACAAACCATATAGTAATAATTATTTTTTGAATAAGTTGAACTGCACAACTTACTCATTGGGTAGTGTTATTAATTCAGACATAGTATTATTTGGTTGCAAAGGGTTCTGAAGAATTCTCAGAATTACTGGGTTTTTGGACTTTTTCCGTCGTCCGGACTTCTAGGTAATAGAGAATACGACGTTTCGGAAACTGGATCTGTTTCCGAAACGTCGTGTCCTCTATTACCTAGAATTCTAGACGATGGAAAAAATCCAAGAAACCCAGTAATTCCATGGTATTATTTGTATTACAGTCCAGGAAAATTATTTATAACACACTGGCTTCTATTTATTAGCAAAACGTCTCGGTTGCTATTGGTGTCTAATGCTTTACCTTTGCCACAGTACAGTAAATATGTGGAAATTTGGAAACGTATCCCCCCACATTAATTAAAACAGATGGATCTGTGACTGAATCCCATCCAGAGATAATCTAATCTAGTTCCCATCCTCACACATTATTCATTTAAAGTCAAATCCAATACTATTCTCCCATCTACGCCTAAGCTTCTCTTCCGATTTTCTGGCTACAGTTTGTAATGCATTTACATAGAAACATCCACTTATATTGTAGTGATACAAGATGATGTATTATTCACACCACCCTGAATGTAATTAAATTCCTCCTCATTCAAAATGCAAATTACGTAACTTCCACCTTCCGTTATTTTTATTGGCTTCAACCCAGAGTAATATTAAAACCAAATTGAAAACAATGTTGTTTCGAAAGGAATGGAGACTCCGTTTTCTTTAAAAATATGAAACAGTTCGTAATCCACGACAGAAAAATGTAATTTAATTTCAGTAGATGGTAAGATCTTATTGTGGTTACATTTCTCCGCTCGCATTTTATTTAACTATGTTCAGTTCAAGGGTCTCACTGCAATACAGCCACAGCATGCGTTTTACAGAAATTGTATTTTAGCAAGAAAGTACAAAATATATGAGAAGGACCAAATTAAATACTGGGAACCATATTCATTTCAGCAACAATCTAAACATAGTTTGCTAATATAAAACCAAAATGAATCAAAATATTTGTATATGTTATTTCTATCACAGTTTTATGGCCATTTTTGTCTTTGTCGGTAAAAGTAGGAGCTGTTACTTATATTATGAACCGAACGTAATGCAAATAAACCATTCCGTGTTTATTTGTGATTTCGCGTATTTTCCGGGAGATGTACCAGGGCTACATATGTGACGTACCATCCGAGGACACAGCAAAATCCACACCCCAAACCAACAATGGCTCTAATTTATAGCGGAGTGCACCAAGCACGTTATCCAGACAAGAAAATCATTTCGCCATTAACACTGACAACAAATCTGGCACCTGTTTCATAAGAAGAGAATCAGGAGCTATAAACCACATTTTCAGAGGATCTTCTCACGGAAACTGTTGTTTCCTTAAATTATATAACTAACATGTGTAAAATAAATATGCGTTACAGAGGAATGAGAGGAAAAAGTGGTTAGAGACATTGAAATAGAAGGGTAGAGAAAGTGGAGGGACTCAGCGAAACTCGTAAACATTATCAGGATAAGTGCTGACCAGGCCGAATTGTAATTTGAGCTTGCCCGAAACAACACGAATGCGTCCCAACTTTGTCACTCTCTCTCTCTCTGTTAATAGTGCTATATAAATATAATTCGGGGAGATATTTTAGGCATTTCTATATGTCGGTGAAAATATCATATTCTTAGTTGTAAGAAGTGACTACGGAGTGAAATCTAGTGTCAGATTTAAGAGTGAATAAAGATGCAGCTCCATGCTCCCCTGTACATCTTGACTGCGTGGTGCTTAAAGTCGTAACATCTTTTTCTCCATTGCTAGCTCTATAGTTCCCACAGTGACAGTTACCAACTTCAGAAAGTGTCGCATAATTTATTTATGCGATATGAGGCATGTTTGCAAGCAGAAGAGGGTCATTTTCAGCACCTGTTATAAAGTACGGTAAGTTTGTTATCTTTTTACAGTATTCTTATAAATGTGTGGACTTTATTACATGTATACAAGTCTGAATATACCATTATGTCCGCGGGAATATAACAAAATTGCAACAAACTGACTTGATGATATAGAATATCACATGAAGAGTTTTAACCGTATTTTACGTCTTAACTTTCGTTCATTGTACTTTTATACCATGTATTTTATAATGTAGTATCAAGTATCCAGCTTTACCATCGCAACTGCAGTGCAGTGGTGTGTGAATATGTTAATCATGTGTTTGCCTGATGATGGCTTTAATAGCCGAAACATGTAGCCAAGCTAATTTTAACCTTGACCATTGTATTGTTGTGTTGTGATGGACTCTAATAAAGAAATTGTATATAATAACACAACAGGATGAGCGAAATGATTATTATTATTATTATTATGTATTTCACTGCATTAATTCTAATAATTTAGACACTGATAAACCCAGTAGAAGTGAAACGCTTGCGAACTTGCCTCGTGACCTGGACACTTAGCACTCATTAATTTAAAGTCTCCAACTGCCTAATAAATAAATTACACTGGACAATTAATTGCTCTTGTGAACCCCAAATTTTAAAGGTAACCGATCAAGCTAACTTAAGAGAGGCAAAGTCGTTTGAAATCAACGACGCGCAGAAACTGCTGACTTCAAACGGCGTCCCCACAGAAAGAGTCATAATCTAATTCGAGTGCCATAGAGACGGAAAACTGCGCCGCTCTGTGGTACGCGTGTATGTGATATAAATGTCAAGACTCAGCTTCTCAGCTCAGCCTTCAAGGACTGACAGTGTAACAAAGTAACAATCAGCGCAGTCCTTTTTGAAATACAATATTAATCTCCTGCAGCAAAGAGAGATATAGCTGCAATATAATCATTGAAGATAATAAAACTATTAGTTATTTGCAACTCTTTAGTGAAATCGAAGTGCCTGTGTCCTGCCGTTTTGTCGAAGCAAGTCTCGTTAAGCCCTGAGAAGGAACCACAACTACTAGCATATCTCACTGACTGAAGGCCTTCACCTATTCCCTTCCACTCCAGACACGCTAAATTTTATAAGCATATCTTGTTTAGTGGTAAAGGTAAAAGATAAAGTTATCCCTATGCTTAAGTAATTAAGCCCTACACCATAAAGGAGTTTGGGGGAGTGGGTATATAAATTTTCTTGATCTCGGCACAAGCTGGATGTGATTGGCCAGCTTCACGTCCCTGCCTCTTTAGCCCTAGTATCCATTGGATAGGAGGCTGGGTGGACCCCAGAGCCGGTTTGGACGACGTGGTGTAGGGAGAATTCTTCACCTTACCGAGACGCGAACTCCAACCCTTCTGTCGTCCAGCCGCAGCCAAACGCTATACCAACTGAGCCATCCCGACTCCTGTTATATTGAAGTTAAAATTAATTTTAAGCTATTTTATTATTGAACTACTTTCCTTATTTTGAAAGGCCAAAGGGATTCTTATTAGACTACCTTTCTGTCTGTCCGTGTTTTCATAGGTGCCTGTCGATCTGTCTGTGTGTCCCCCGCTAATGCTTGTCAGAAGACTTATTAGATCACATTTCTGTCTGTCTGTGTGTTCCCTTCTCGTTGCTACTTACAATTCCATACCACTTGCTGTCTGTGTGTTTATGTCTCTGCCTGTGTGTCCCCCGCTAATGCTTGTCAGAAGACTTATTAGATCACATTTCTGTCTGTCTGTGTGTTCCCTTCTCGTTGCTACTTACAATTCCAGACCACTTGCCGTCTGTGTGTCTATGTCTCTGCCTGTGTGTCCCCCGCTAATGCTTGTCAGCAGACTAATTAGATCACCTTTCTGTGTGTCTTTGTGTATGAGTGTCCCCCTTCTCGTTACTACTTACAATTCCAGACCACTTGCTGTCTGTGTGTCTATGTCTCTGCCTGTGTCCACCCACAATTTTTTTCGTTTTCTATGTTGTCCGTGCCGTATCACAGGAAAGGAGTCGATTACTTCTTCTAGAACTTCTTCTTTCATGTTATTTAATATACAAAATTCTAACTCGTCTGCTTCCATATATAGTGATGCTGCAGATGGGGCAAAAATTTGTGGGAATAATTAATTAAGGGCACCCTCATTACAGACCCCGATATGTCAATATTATGGCCTGAGTGATATAGCTTGAACAGCCATGAAACTGAGAAAAGAAGCGCCTCTGAATTGGATTTCTTAAGTTGAATTTTATTGGAGGGGCGGGAGCTGTAATATAGTTGACTGGTATAGAAGTCATTAGTCTGCCCTAGATATTACACAAAATGGCTGTGTGAAAGAGTGTAGGAGCGGGGGGAAATTTTTCAATTTGTTATGTTGGAGAGTTGTGGGCTCCTGGGATGCAGGTTTCGGCCATCTGTCATAAGAAGCAATGAGGATGAGGAAACTGAAACATCAGTCACGCCGCTACAGGTAAAAGCGGGTGGTTACGTGAGGGAGTGGGTTTGTATGTGTGCAGAAGAGAAGTGAGTGTATTACAGCAGGTGATGGATATGTCACCTCTGAGTGTACTCTTCGGCCGATGCAGCTCTGTCACGACAGGAAAAATATTGATGCATTATCCTTCAGTCTGATTTTCTTAATGTAACTACTGCATAAGTATAGGAAGACATGCGTTCTGTTGAGGGCCTCTGGTTTAAAGAACAACTCAGTGAACAGAGAAAATGGGAATTAGAATAATAAAAATGTATGTGTGCTTCTTTATGAAAAAAGAAGATTATATCACAAAAATATTAAGGAATTTTGAGTAATTTATTAAGTAATATGAAATACACCAGTACTGACCTTCAAGATATTTTCATTTATAGAATTTTAGATCTTAATTTTTCAGTCTAAAATACAAGTCAACCTTTTATAAAAGACACTAAAATATATTTTATACACTAAAAGTGTTTGTTAAATATTTTAAAATGTCATTAACTATATGCATTCATTCCTTGTTGCTACATGTTTTCGCCACACATGGCCATCACCAGGCAACTTTTATTACTGGGTAAGTTCCTACGAAACAAATTAACAACAAAACAACGAAAGGCCTAAGGGCACAAAAGACAAAGTGTACAGTACACTGGTCTCCCCAATAATCAAAGTTTGAATGAATCTCTATAGTAGTTAATGACGTTTTAAAATATTCAGAAAAATGTTTTATATTAAATATATTTTGGTGTATTTTATAATAGGTTTACTTGTTGCATTATACGCGGAAAACCGATGATCTAAATGCTGAAATACAATATCAATGAAACAAATACACGTAAGCAATCTGGGATAACATACACGTACAATGAGGAACTGTGTGGTCATACAGGTCATACGCTAGAGGTAACTGCTAGGGCAGTAAAAATTAGCAGGCTATGGAAAACTAAGTGCGTAAGTAGGCTGTAAGAGAGGGAGAATGCATACAAGATTAGTTGGGCAAATCTCTTGAAAAACATTAACTTAGAATATTACATTTAAGCATCCTGTTACACTCTACACGATATATGACATAAACTCCGTCCTAAGTGCAACAATTTATTGTAGTTCTTTCGTCTTGCTTTCTTCTACACTACATGTTTCGACCGCAAACGACCATCATCAGGTGTATACTCTCACGTAGCTGCTACATTGCACGTAGTTTAAAATTCAAAAAACAATAGTTTTCCAAATTGTTCATTTCTCCGTTGCTAACAGGTTTCGATATATCAGAATCCTCCCTGCTGATATCTGTCAGCTATGTACAAAATCTTTGTTAACCTACAGACGTCAATTTGATTTTTAAAAACTGGCACTTTTAAAATTCTTCAATTCCAATTGTAAAAGTTTCTTTAATTTTTTTCTTCAAATTTTAAAATTTAAAATTCTCAGGGGTACCCGCCCTATGTCTATAGTGCTGCAGCGGCTACTTCTTGTTTCAGCACTGTTCAGGTGTTACTCTGTGTAGGCTCCCTGTGTGCGTGCCGCTGCTTATCTTTAGTACNGTTGCACTTAGGACGGAGTTTATGTCATATATTATTCACTTAGAAGTACATGAGGGAGATTCGAGGACGTCGTTGAGATGGCAAATGCTGAGATGCAGTTGTTATTGCATCCTTCTCCTACAGCCGTTTCGACTGAAGTTCATCAAATCAAGTTTCTATGCTGTCAATGTCGCTGAAACTGGCTGCGAATATAGGGGGGAGGCCAGGAGGAATTAACCTAAGATCATGTCATATGACATAAATCGAATTTTGTTGCCGTGTTGTTTGTTTTGACATATATTATTTTAATGTGTTCTTAACATGTAACTGAGGAAACCATTCTAAATACTCGTGACGCTTTCAATGAGAATGAAATGTGTGCAAGGGAATCAGATTATGAAATAGCAACAGCCGATCATTATATACGCGAGGCCTAAGGCGCTGGTGGTCTTAGACCGCTCGAAATCTGATGTAGCAGATTCGAACCTCGCTCCAGACTTGGAAGCACACCCGCGATTTTTCTGTTCTTCGTTCTTTTATTACGTCACTAACCTCAAATTCCTTATGTGTTAAAATATTTAGCACGTGGCCAGGAAAATGCCGGAAGTGAGAGGCGAAGATCCAAATACTCTTGATATTGGAGAAGAAAATGGTAGGTGCATAACACTACCGAGACCGCGCAGTACATTGCTCTAGAACGGCACGTTGGGTGAATCCCAGTGTCGGTATACGCATATGCTGAAGAGAAATGCTTATTTCAAAGCTTCTGCTAGAATCGAATCCCGTTCTTTCTATTTCTAGCCACCCAGTTTATTGAGTTCATATGCTCCACTCTCATAAAAATAAGGGCATAAGGTGAAGCATTACTAACTGAGCATTACACTCCATGAAGACGTATAGGGGAGTGGATATATATGAGATCCGTGTATTCTTGACTTTGGCAATAGTTGGAGGTGAGTGGTCAGCTTCACGCCTGGGCCACTTTATCTCCCCCGGAAAATACCCCCTGTACCCATAGGATATGAGGCTAGATGGCCCCCTGTGCCAGAGTCTGGACGATGTGGAGAAGAGATAAATCTCGCCCCTACTGGGACTCGAAATTCGGCCCCTTGGCTATCCAGCCAATAGCCAGTCGCTGTACTGACTGCTCCATTGCGGTTCTTACAAAAAAAGATGGGACTCACAAAATATTGTCTTTAGCCTTTTGGTGAGAGATATTTGAAGAACATCAAGTAATATACAAATTGGGCTGGTACAACGTTAGGAATCCAGGAGTGTGTTTGGGAGGTTCCCGTATAGAATTTCAGTCTAGATTTTGCTTATTCTGAATGTGTCTTTCTGGGTTTCCTCAGTACTTCCAGGCAACTCTCAGGAAATTATCTCGAGTAGGCCACAAGCGCTTCCTTCCTAATCCTATGCAATTCAATATCCATCTATCACTGTATCATTACACGCTACAGACCGATGTATTGACTGCGCCGTAAAGTAAACTACAGACTGAAAACACCAGACCACAAGACAATCAAATGGCAGGCGAGAATATGTATAGGAATACGGCCATTGTCTCCAGTCCGTCCTCCTACTGTAATGTTTCCGTGTACGTCTCGTAGTCAATCTCTCGCGAATTTCAAGCTTCAAGAATGTTGCGTTGACATCGAAAATAATAAAGGATCAGACGTAACTATATTTATAAAAACCTTCTTGCGGAATAATGTCTTCAGCGGACGTGTGGTATTTTAAAGCTAGGGCAAAAACTGTCAAACAAAGAGAAGCAGCTCATTAACTTATGGTCCTATTGTAATTATTGCACCCTTAAACGAGTTCCGCACCCGCTGAGACTCAAAGGGGTTGAATACGGAAGGAGCCAATAAAGGGCTCTCACTCTTTATCCTTAGTAGGTAATGTAATGTTTAGTCTATGCGTTTCTCATGATAGCGCTTAAGAATACAAAATATTATCATTTTTGACATTTTTAATTGTCTTAATTTCTTCAAATATCCATTTAACATGGATTTAGAGTATTTATCATTATTATATTGTGACAATTTGCTAGGCAACGGTTCGGTAAACACTATCTGAAAGTCGGAATAGTGAAACCAAATCGTTGCTACGGAATTAGTACACGGTTCCCGCAGCAACGGATAAGCACGCAATAACTTTATAACTGTTCGAGATAGTGGTCTCTGTTCGGTTCTCCCGAAGTTATGAAACAAAGGACACGTGAGAACGCAAATTCAGGAGGTGTTCAATGTGTCAGCTGTTATAATTTGTTGTAATGTAATAGAAATGCCAATAAACTCAGTCATCTTATCCAGAACACACTATTATTCGTCACGCAAGACCCGTATGCGTGACATTGTGTTATATCTTATAGAATGATTTCTATACATCAAAATAAGTACAAAATGGTCGTATGAATATGTATACGGAAGGTCTTGCTTAAAAATAACAGCTTTAACTTCTACGATCACAGTTTTCGATACTTTATCAGTTTCACGGGTTTTGTGTAAGAAATCAGGAAGCAGAATTCTTTGATCTTAGTTTCTTACAAGAGTTACTAGAAATGGTTTTCACGTTCGCGGACAAATTGGTTCTGCTAGAAAAAGGAACTTGGCGAGCTCTCGAAGGTTTTTATGCTGTATTTCAGTTCCAGATTATTTAATTGGACTGTACTGGCGCAGACCTTGTTTTTATAACACCTCCACACAACAATATCAGATTATTCAAGTCGGGTGAGGTTGAAGGCCAGGAACCTAGAACTTCACCTCGATGATTCTCTCTTACAAAATATAGTTACAGGATACGCGTCTTGCAGGTGCATTGTGAGGTACTGACGCTTCAATAGGAACAGAGACAATTGCTGTTCTTGTTATGTACGGTGTACTGTGGCTCGGGGGGTGCGCGTGCGGGCTGCAAGAATTCTGCTTCTGAAGGTAAGCTCTCTTCCAAGGCTGCGCCATAATTAATGCAGATAGTCATCGGATTTGTGGTGGAAAAAGTGGCCCTGGGGCAGGTACTTCGGTTTCCCTGCCAATCCTCATTCCATCGGCTGTTCCCAGCTCACCATCTGTCGTCCAGGTTTAGTGCAGTAGGCCAGTTAGTGGCCGGAGTACCAAGTGGACTCAGTCTCACGCCACTCCAAGAAACAAAACAAACAAATAAACAAACAAAAACAAACTCCGTGGCCTGAAATCCGCAAGCGAACTATACCCACCGAGCTACCGCCGTTTGTCGGCAAGGTTAGTGCAAAATTTTGCGGATAGAGGGTGTCGCGTTGTTAGCGTAACGGATCCCCACGGTTTCTAGACCGCAGCTGCTATTTCCTTGAAATATCTACCCAATTATCCTCGCGAGGCTCAGTGGGCCCCGTTCCAGACCCACTACTCAGAAAATCTCGTAGCATCCAGAACGGAAACCGGGACCTCTGGCCCCGTAAGCAGGAACTCTGACCACTAGACCACAGAGGCGGTCCCCACTCCAAGAAACTATAAAACAAAACTAGGCCCTTTTCCAGCGACCTAGAAGTTCGGTTCTTTCATCCGTACATTACATGCGAGTATAGAACCTGGAAGGACAACATCCCATCGCATTCTGTGAAACGTTCCCGCCTCTCGGAACCGTTCGGCAAAAGAGAGGAAAATGCGACGAATTAGGTCAGCATTATCTGCATGTTTTAATACCATGTGTAGCATTTCCCTTACAGTCTCCTAGTATAAGATGCATATCTGCTAATTCATTAAATGATAAAACCTTCGTTTCATCTCTGACTACACTGTCGGCTCAGCTGGCTCGGGTCCTACCATCCGTGATTGTGACGTCAGGCTCTTCCTTTCTCCTGATGCCTGACGTCTGGGTCACGTGAGCTTTTCGTCGAATGCTGTTCATCTTCCCACACACCCTGGAGCGCAAGCTACGTGGCCCTTTGTCCTCAGGAGTTCTCTCGGCTCCAAGAATTGGAGTGAAGACCAACTCTAAATTAAGTTTTGAGGGTAAGTGAAGTTGGGGCGTTTGCCATGCAAATTTCCAAATTGTGTGTTGAAATGGTTCAGTTGCTACCAGCCGGGTATAGCCTTACTTGTGCAGGTATTCATTTCATTCTGGTATGCAGAACAAAGTATGGTTTCTTCCCGTAATTGGCTCTGTGAGTTACCTCTTCTGCTTTTAACCGATCGTGTGTTCGTTGAGAGCTTCAGTACTGGCCGTTCTAAACATACATTACAAAATTTCGTGCTTATAGCCTTTGCGAGGGGATTGTTTTGATTATTAATCTGTCTGTCTGGCTCCGCTGTGGGTAAGTAGTATTATAGTAGTTGAGACGCCACCCACAACAGAGGCAAGTTCTGTGTTTCGTGGTTTACGTAAGAAACTTAATTGGAACGGTGTTTGAACTCCGCAACTCTCCTTGCCATCTTATCTACCTATGCTTGCAGAGGGCTTATCTTCCGTAGTGGAACTTTTAGGAAACAGGGCATTACGTTTTCACGTATCCGCCTGCATTTTCTATTCACATACCCTTTGCTAGTGTACCCTTCAAGTTACTCTTTTTCTTTTAGTTCGCGTAGTGGGGAATATCTAGAGAAGATATGTAATGAGATTATAGCATTTCGAAAACAGGACGTTATGATTTGATGTACATGAAGACAAAAGAACTACGATGGAAAGAGAATCATGGGTTTCAAAATATTGGCATCGAAGACTATCAAGGGAATAGAATAGTAGATCAGAGGCAAGTGCTGAAAATTTGGGAAAATTATATTACAGAACTATATGATCGACCTAATCGGCCAGAAACCTTAGAAGTTGAACCGGAAGAAGAAGTAGATACAGACGAGAAAGGACCATATATTTTACAAAGTGAGGTGGAAAAAGCTATCAAGGAAATGAGGAAGGGAAAGGCTACAGGAGATGATGATGTACCTGGAGATGTGCTCAAGTTACTGGGAGAAGGTGGTTTGAAAACACTGACAAAACTAATGAACACCATATACGAAATTGGAGAGTGGCCCAAGGACTTTACAGAAGTTA
>NW_019731979.1:449131-531788 GCF_002891405.2 Cryptotermes secundus
TTTGAAGGAGAGAGCTCTAGATCGCATTAAGTAGAGGAATTGTTTTGGAAGAGACTGTGGACCTGTCGTCTGACAGATTACTGATGATGATGAGTGGGGACTGGAGTCCACCCGGGTCCACTCGGCACGTCGGCCACTGATTGGCCTATTGTATCTGCCCCGGGTGATTATGATAATGGAGAATTTGGTGGATTTAAGATTAGCAGGGGAAGCAGAAGTACTCGGAGAAAACCTACCCCAGCGCCACTTTGTCCACCACAAATCCCACTTGACGAGACCAGGGGCTCGAACCCGAGCCGCCGCGGCGGAAAGTCAACGTCCTTTTGAGCTATGACGCAACCATTTCAAGTGAATCTACTGCAAATGTTCTTCATGCTTATTGTTAGATACTATTACATTTGTTATTCTCCTAAATTCTCTCTTCTTTCTGTCTTTGGTATTATCCTGTTAGTTGACTCTTACCTTAAGCATTGCTCCAAATCTAATGTCCCTGCTTTCTGCATGCAGCTTGCTGTACGCTATCCTGTACGTGAAACACTCTGGCCGTCTTGGTGGTAAGACGCCAAAAGATGAGCCACAAATGACAAAGTCACCTGGCCTCGTCAAACTGGCAGTAAATGCGAACGCATGCGAAAGAACGTGCCAGTGAATAAAAACTTTCCATGCTGGATCGTCATGTTACGTGCTTTTCAAAGTTTCGGCTGCCTCAGACTGACTCGAAGTGTAATGCGAATTAGTTCGGAGTATGACTGTCAGATCAACACAGATTTTGGTGTCAAATGGAACTCCACATTCAACAAAGCCACAAAGGAAATGATCTCGCAACATCGATTTATCAGACTGTGACGGAACGAACTGGCTTTTCTGATGGTTATAATACGGTAAGAAACGTCCTCTGGGTACATATTTATATGAACGTTTTTAAAGTACTGCGACACCCAGAAACCATTCTGCATGATATGACACGTAACAATGAGACATCTGTATTTGAGTCATCAGGTGTCAGGATTCGTCTCTAATCGGCTAGACTCAATAGACCACTGGACCAGGAGACAACCCAGTTTCCGGTATATGCTGGAGAAAACGGGCGATGGGCCATTCCAAGATAATAGTCACGTTTAAAGGCAAACTTTCCTCTGCTTTAAGGCAGCGTTTACACGAGCGCACAAAGTGCATCCGTTGTAACGAAGGTACTTTATGACGGACGTTGCTGAGGACACCACACAGTTGCAGAATGCGGTGCTTAGTTTTTGTCTGCAATGGAGTCAGAAGAAAGGGTAGCATTCGCTTCTCTTGTTTATTTCTACAAAGGATTTTACGACGTTCGTTACAACGGACGCATTTTGTGCGGTCGTGTAGACGCTGCCTAAAACCACAAGCTGAAGAACGTGTGAAACTCAACATATTTTTAACCTTGGAACTACAACTTCCATATTTAAGCTCTCATTTAAACAATAAATTCGATCTTAAGAATTATTAGATATAATTATGACAATCCTTGTTTCGTCCAACCACATATCATGAAGATAATAAATTTCTCAGTGAGAGACAGTGAGCAAATTGAAGCAAAGATTATAAGCCTTATATTTTGCTATGACCGATGCATTCGTATCATTAAGAAATCATTCCTCTGATAGAACAGCACAGACACTCTTCAGAATATCCTATTTTTAGAACTCTACACAACTGCAGGCAAAGGAGGGACCGGTGCTTCTTTCTGACTGCAGGAACCTCCATCTGAAAATGTAATTATTCGAGTCTGCGTCCGTAAACATGCATCCAGACATGTTCTTCTGTCGCTTTGAAGACCCTTTGAACTCCCGAATCACACTTAATGTGAGGCTGTTACCAAACCCTGGAAATGGGATATGAAAGAGGACGCTACTATCTGATAATAACAGGTAATCTACTTGAAATTAGAAAGAAATAATTATATTTGTATTTTTATTGCAAACCATACCAAAATGCTGAAACTATGTCTGTTGAGGTGTCTTTAGAGAAATACACTAATTTTATGGTTTTTATTGTTGCTCCTCAAGAAAGTAAAGCAACATAACGGCGAATGCATGAAATCTGTATTTAGATTATGGCTTAATATTGTTAACGAAAAGAGGAGCAGAAAGTTGCATAAACAAACCGGCCCCACGGTGGATTTTTGGAGGAGAAAATTTAAAAACAATTCTTGTGTTTCGAATAGAATAATATTTTAAAATTCGGCTATATAAGAAACATATGAAAGAATGATTTTGTATTCTGATCGCGAAGCACGTACTGAACAGTACAGAAGCCGTATAAAATCATCTCTTCGTGTATTCTGGTTACAGTTTATACCACTATACTCCACTGGAGAACACACAATGTTCGTAAGTTTTGGGATGGTCTCAAGAGAATTCCGCTCCGCAACTGCATTTTCCGTACTGGGTTCTTTGTTCATACCACACCACATAAAACATTCCACATCAAACCGATACCACAAGTACATACACCATACACATGCTGCTCATTCGCTAGTAATATAAAACTTGAGCTTCCTGGAATATTTACACTATATACGTATATCTACGTACCTATCTGTCTATCTGCAGCTCTACAGCCCTTTGTTGGACCTTGGTCGCTTTTTCAGTTTCTTAATCCTATACACAGTCGGTAGGACTCCTTGGAAGGGGGCTTAGCCCGTCGCAAGGCCGTTACGTACACAGAGAATAAACGCACACAGACATTCATGCCTCGAGTGGGATTCGAAATCACGACACCAGTGTTCGTGCGGACGAAGACTGTTCATGCCTTAGACGGTGCGGCCAATGTCATCGGCGTAATAACATTATAAAAGATCTTAAAGAATAGGAGGTGAAGTTGTCCGCCGGATTCAATTAGCTCAAATTAGGATCTAGTGACCAGCTGATTCAAACAAATAAACGATTCATTTTTGGCTCCAAAAAAATGAGGGATTTTAACACCTGCTGAAAGACTGTAAACATTTCAAGGATAACCCTTACCTATGAACTTAGTTAAAATAACGTGTCTGTTAAACATTACCGACTTCTGTTCTTTAAGAAAGCAAGATTAGTTATTCCAAGCTTAATCTCTGCAGGTTGTATAAATTAAAGAGAGGCTTATAAAACACACTAAAGCTGGAATTATATTTTCCTACGAAACTCTTTATGTCAATAAGATCTCATTACGTGAAACGTATTTTTAATGTGGAAACATGACATCGGGTTTTCCCTATGCTGCATGATTCTCGGTGAAATTAATATGTCTGCTGCATCCTGAACTTAGCTACAGAAAACTTACACTTCCTCCAGCTTAGCTATGAGTGGCGTGTGGAAACAGCTGCATATTGCAGCTCGAGCACAAAACATGTGTACACACGAACTGCTTTCTCCTCATAGCTTTTGTATATATTGGAGAAGTGTGAGCCGGTTCTGGGGCCAACGTAGAAAAGCACGTACGTTCACAATCTTCTTTCGCGCACATTCAGCCCAATAAATCACGTGACGCCGCAACCCGAATGCCCGAACTGCTGCTACAGAAGCGTGAAACCCAGCATCCACCCACGAGAATATTTTTAATTTTATTGTCGAACTGTCGCCTCCTACTGCTGGAAGATGAAAGGGGGAAGAAGAGACATTCACATGATATATATTTCTATAAATGTTTTCGAATATCACCCTGAGGGATGCAAAAATTGCATCCAAGCAGAATTCCTTACTCTAGCTCTCTTTCTAGGGGGTACGCGGTAGCGTAGTTGGTTGAGGCACTGTGCTACAAGCCGGAAGTACGCGGGTTCAAATCCCGATGAGGTGGATTTTTTCAATTAGCCTAATCCTTCCAGCCGCACTATACGCCTGGGGTCGACTCAGTCTCTAACAGAAATGAGTATCAGGAATCTTCCTGGGGGAGTAAAAGGCAGCCGGAGCGTAAGGCTGACAACCTTACCGCCATCTATGTGCCGATTGCCTAGAAGATGTGGGAGCCTCAACCTCTCAAAACCCTATGGGCCTCCACGGCCTGTTACTGGGATAAATTTACCTCTCTCTTTCTAAGGGTACAAACATGAAGCCTTTCATGTTCAAGAATCAAAACGGCAGAAAATTTACTTTTTAATAAGTTGTGCGGGTCCATTCTAATGATTTCCTATATAATGAAATCGCGGTTCGAATCCCTTTACAGATAAGGAAGATTTCCCAATTTTTGTGATGTGTGTGGCAAGATAAATTGAATGCTCACATAAGGATCCCTACACACTCTCTGACTAAGGTTCAGAAGACTCTAAGTTTACAGTAAATCTGGTATCAGATCGGGCTCTAATGACAAAGAAGAACAGCGCATATTTGCAAGATCAGAGCAGTGGAAACTGAAATGAGTTCCAACATTCACCCTTTAAAGAGCAGAGGTTACCGCATGCACCACATGTATTAACACTAAGAGGCATGCATTTTATCCACAGAGTGTATTTATGTGCTTCGCATGATTCTCGGAAGTGACAACAAATGTCTCATAAATGTCATTAACAAGCTGGTATTTTTAATGATGATATTATATTACCTATTAAGTAGAAAGAGAATTTCTAATTTTTAATAACCTCCTACTGTTAACTAGGGTTTGATGGCTCAGACGGTAAATGTATGCAGTATGGTTTAACCATAACAGAGAGACAGTCCAAACAGGTACAGTAAGTTCCAGATGTTGCTGCTTTGTTTCCGCTACCTCATTGAAATTTATGTCCATTTATTGAATGAACAAATATATTGTTACACAAGTAACAACACTACACAGAATTAATATTCAGATATTGCCAGTAGCATATATTCATTTTTATGGCGGGATAAGGTACTCGGTATAGCAGCTGGTTACGTGCTGGACAAACAAGGTGTCGGAGTTCGAATCCCGGTAGGTCCAACATTTTCTTTTTTCTTCATCGTCCAGATTGGCTCTGGGATCCACCAAACTTTCTATCCAATGGGTATTTCCCTGGGGTTAAAGCGGGCGGGGTGTTAACCTGACCACTCACCTCCAACTAGTGCTGAAGTCAAGAAAATGTGGATCTATACATCCACATACCCATACACCTTCATGGTGTAGTGATTAATTATTTAAGCATAGGATCAAATTTACCTTTACCTAACTTTATGTAAAATAGACCTGGCAGTCCTATGCAACAAAATCAAATTCACTCAGATTTCCGAATGGAGTTCCATTACAAATTGTTTTAATAGAAGAAAGATAGTGCATGACTTCAGGAGCATCTTTCGGCAGCAAATGGAAATTCAAAACTGATTACTGTAACAGATTCCAAGTCCATATATTGACGTGCACACGTGCACAACAGAGGAATAAAGAAATAATGTCCTTTACTGTATATTAGATTCTGTTTTCAAAATATTTTATTGCATATACGTGTCTTACATTCTGCAATATGGAAAATTAGCCTGAAATACAAATATTAATTTTTGAGATCCAAAATCGCGAAATCTGATCACCCGAAATTTTAAAATGAAAGGTAACTTCATGAAAGACTTCCGTTTCTGGTAGTAGAAGTTTTATTACCTTGTCCACGACAGAATGAAGCTGACCCCCTTAGAAGCAAAATGAATTCAATATATGTACAATCTCACAGCTCCCGTTCTCCTTAACATCTACTTATTGTTTTTATTCTAGTGCCGAGGGGATGTCTCAAGTAATCTCTTTCCTTGACGAAACTTTTAGTTGAACGTCATTACTCCCATGAGAGTTACACACACCCAATCTCACTGTTACTCCTTTTTGACATCCTGATAGTGTTTGATGAGAACTAGGCCACGCCATAGCTCAAGCGGTTAGTTGCTGCCTTCCCACCGCGGCGGCCAGGGTTCGATCCCGGGTCTTGTCAAGTGGGATTTGTGGTGGATAAAGTGGTGCTGGGGCAGGTTCACCGAGTACTTCGGTTTCCCCTGCCATTCTTCATTCCACCAATTGCTCCACAATCACCCTCACCTATCATCTGGGGCTGGTACAATAGGACAGAAGTGGCCACAGTACAATGAACTTAGTCCCACCCCACTAGCAATAAAAAAAAATACCTTCTTTTTCGATACACAAGTTTCTGACTTAAAACTTACAAATTGTATATAATTTTGTGACTCCCACAGTTTAATATGTCTTCTGATTTCCTTTCGCACATAAGGCTTTGTGCTGTTGCGGAAGTTTGCTTCAGAACCATCTCCATAAGCTCTTACGTACTTGATCAAGGGCCCCAGGCATTTCCTTCCTTCATTCCAAGCCCGTACGTTTGCATCGTTCGGAAAGAATAAATAGCGGCCATCTATTGTAACAAGAGTTCGTTAGACACTCTTGAGTATGCATCACGGACATAATCTCTCTGGGAATTCTTCATTCGACGTTTTCAGCACGAGTAATCGTGTACAGTTGCATGTCCTCCATTACTTTCACGCTCCGACAGAACGCATTGAGGATAGAGCGAGAACAGGCCTGCTAACTCCTGAGGCACAAGACTGGGGTGTCTGTCGGAGTGATTTGTGTTACTTCTCACGAATATTAAGGAAGATTTCGTCGATGTTGGAGGTACTTGTTTTGTTTGTGACTTAAAGTTCTTCCCACTCGCTTCACAAACTTGTTGTTATATTCAACGCCATAAATAAAACCTGAAACATTGGAGACATCCGTGTAGATTGAAGGACAATGCTGCGGAAGTCAATAAAAATAGTACGTGAGAATGTGAAATGAATTCGTCTGGTTCAGGATAGAGTCTCGAGTGAGCGCTTGTGAAGAGGACAAAAAATAATTTGGACCAATAAATGGCAGAGAATTTCATGGCAAATAGGTTAATATCAGCTTCTAAAAAACGGATTTTTTCTTCCATGGAATCAGTACATGCCTTAGACCGCTCGGCTACCGTGACCGGCATGTAATATTGTTACTGCTACTAATATCGTTACTACTGCACCAGTTCTATTTTTGCTATCGCCTATTCATGATTTAGTCCCTTGCAACCTCAAGTGGGATTTGTGTCCTTCTAAATTTATTCTCCAATTTTCTTCTAGTTTCTTATAAAACGTACGTTCTTTTTCTTAATTTTGTTACATTTGTAAAACGGTAAAGTTGTCCCTATGCTTAAGTAATTAAGCACTACGCCATGAAGACGCATGGGGAAGTGGATGTATAGATCCACATTTTCTTGACCTCTGCACTAGTTGGAGGTGAGTGGTCAGCTCACGCCTTGACCGCTTTACCCCCGGGGAAAGAGCCCCGGTACCCATTGAATTGGAGGGTGGGTGGACCCCAGAGTCGGTGTAGACGACTTGGAGAAGTGAAGATTTTTACCCCCACCAGGACTTGAAATCCGCCCCTCGGTCTTCCAGCTTGTAGCCAGTTGCTCTACCGACTGAGCTACCCCGGCTTCTTGTTACATTTGTACAGTTTGTAATATTATCATATGCTGTACTAATTTACGTCATACCACATACTGCATATAATTATTTCTCCCCATTTTTCGTCTGAGATCATAGTAACAGCATCTCCTCACCACCACCCTCCTCCACCCTCCCCTGAAATAATTATAATCTATCGACATCAGTATATTCATTTATGCATCGATTCTTATCCTCGCGCGCCACATTTCTAGCGCGTCTGTTAATGTTTTATCTAATCGTTCTAAAAATACTGTACTCTGTGCAAAACAAAAAAAGTTATGTAAAGTTCTATACTCAGTGCAACTTCATTTATTACAGTTCCAAAGGTTCACATTATTTAACGCTAGTATACATTTTGCAGAACTAAACAAAGGTTCGGGAATGCTGACCTGTAAAATTAATGAAGAGTTATTGCCCATGGCGGATACTGGAGGGGAATGAACACAGAAATTCCATTTTCAGAACAATCAACCAGACACCCCGAATTTCTGTTAGACTGTTCCCAGTTATTGCTCACTAATGTGAGCCATTCGATTGTAATTTTGTAGAGTAACGTGGAGGTTTGTTCACAGCATCAGAATAATAAGAATAAATATTACGATATTAGAATATCATACCTTGCAGATACCTGCTAATTGAGGTTGATATTAAATTATTTGCTATATTAGTTCTGATTCAAAAAAGGGGAATGCATAGAAAGTATAAATGAAATATATTTCATAAACCGTATCGCACAGCACAGTTGTATGTAATCCATAAGATCTCAACAAACCAGAACTGATGGCATAAAATTATTTTATGGAATCCTACATTGGTGAAAGTAAAAAAGGTAAAGGTATCCCTGTAACGGGCTGCGGAGGCCCATAGGGTTGTGAGATATTGAAGCTCCCACATTTTCTAGACAATCGGCTCATAGATGGAGGTAAGGTTGTCAGCCCTACGCGCCGGCCGCCTTTTACCCCTAAGAACATTCCAAGAATATTCCTGGTATTCATTTCTGTTAGAGGCTGAGCCGACCCTTTGAAAAGAATTAGATTTTTCCAAGAAACTGTAGATTGTCATCAAATCGTTGAAATTTATTCAGATTTTCGTAACTGTTATTTGTGTTATTTTGAAATACAATTTTCACGTGCTAATGCATACTTTTTCATGTGAAAGAGAAGACTTCCAGTAATAAGGAGATGGATCCACTTTCTATAGTCTGCATAAACAAGATAAACATATATCTGCTTCTTAATGTTATGCAGCTTATTGGGCAGTGCGATGAGTTAATACCAACTACACGGGTAAATATACTGTCACGTGACGAATATAACGGGTTCTAGTTCTGATGATTGGATTTATTAGCACTTCGGTTATAATCTCTCTTAATTACAATTATTACAGCGCTATAGTTATTAAACACTTTCCAGTTCATCCTTGTACGCGCGCTCGGATTCTCCGGCATCACTAGTCGTCTCATGGCAACGGATTTTTGCACGGAAACTAGCACTTCAAATCACCATGAAGTCTCCTTGCCATTTCTTGTTCAATCACCCCGGAACCTCAGAAATCAACTAAAAACTCTCCTGGTCTGAGTCTCATTTTACGACCGACGGTCAGTCGGCCAGTCTGTCTTGGTATAAAGCACCCATCTGGGGCTTGCGACCAGATCTTTATTACTGTTTGACAGTTACGGTATTGTTTTTTGTGGGCGCCCTCTCTGACGAGAGGACGGGTCTGTCTTTTGTATCTGCTGCTGGTCCTTGCCAGCGCAATCTTTCTCGGATCCGAGACCCTTGGTATTCGAGACCATATATTATTGTCTCAAATTTGAGACTTGCATTTTCGTCGCCTCTTACGACTCGCAGGGTCACGGTGGAGGTATTCGAACCCGCCTCCATATGGGCCATTATCCTGGACTCTGAATTTTAGTTTTGTTATAAGCGTTCTGCACAGACCCCACGGAAAACAGAGTCTGTATTGTTGATGGCGTCACCGCGTTACATAGCACGGTCCGATACGCGGAAATGTGTATATTGAACCGTTGCCTATAACCCCGTTATTTTATTTCTGTGTGTGTATTTGTTAGCAACTGCTGTTTCTGTGGTTCAACCGTTCTGGCATACACTAAATACGGCACAGTATCCATGTCCCCCTCTAGGGGGACTCTAGTCCTCCCCAGAAGGGCAGTTTGTATACATGTGTAAAACCGTGAGTGACAGTACTGGTGTCCTGTCGACTTTGTAACACGCTCTGGCTGTCTAGTAACACACAATGTGACAGAAGCTACCGAAAATCGTGAAGTTTTAAAGGAGTTAAATAGTGAGTCATATTATAATTACACCCTTAAACTTCCACCTGAAGCTCCATAGGATTGCGATTAGTCGAGAGACCATATGAAGACTTTCGATTTCGCTGATTTAAAATATCATTACATACGTCTCTCTTGATAAATGGTGCTTTGTATTATATTTGTAGTTCTGTCACATTTTCTTAATTTCATATTATCAGATCGGTGGTATTATCCTCAGCACTTCGTTACCAATCGCTGTGGTTCACGATCTTCCATGACAGCAAGAGATTACGTTTCTCGTTCGTCCAAACCAACTGCAGGAACTGTCAGAATGAGCCAAGTTCAGATATTATTTTTTCCCCTTGGCACTACAGCCCCAGTGGGTCTAGGCCTACCTCCATGAACTTCTCCGTTCACTTCGGTTTTTCTAGATCTTACACATTCGGTAGGACTCCTTGGGCGGGTGATCAGCTCGTCGCAAGGCCTCTACCCGTACACAAACACAGAAAAACACACACACAAACTAAACATCTATGCCCTGGGTGGGATACGAACCCACGATCCCGGTTTCCAAGCGAGCGAAGACAGTACATGCCTTAGACCGCTCGGCTACCGTGACTGGCAGTGTATAAGAATAATATATAAGAATTCAGTTCGTACCTCACAGGAAACAGATCCGAACCCACGGTCCCGGTTTCCAAGCGAGCGAAAACAGTACATGTCTCAGATTATTACTCTACTAATTTCATAATGGACCTCGCTTGCATTTCCAAATGCTGTTCCCAGGTACGTACACTGCGAAAGTGTAGTTAAATAACCAATGAACATATCAGAAAAGCTTACTTGAATCAAGTTTTTACATGGCGTTATACGATGCCCTATATGAGCTAGCGTTGAACGAATGGTGAGGCTTGCCTGGTGTGTGTCACGCAGAAACTGAACGAGGACTCTTTGACTCGAAGTAAGTCTTTTACTGTCAGTTCAATTCCTGCTGAAGACCTAGCCTCAGTGCTGAGTTTGTACGATAGGATACTGGAGTGGAAACTTTTCAGAAAACTACTGTCGAAGGGAAGGTAATTTACGGCTCACCACTTGTGTTTGCCACTTCTATTTTAAGAGAAAAGTTTTATGTTCTGAGATACCATGCAGTGGCTATAGACTCGAATATACACTTCCGAAAATATCAATGAAAAAGAGTTGAACATTTTTACAACTGGATTATTTCTCAAAGTAAAACAAAGGTTGAATCTAAATATGGGGTTTGATTTCATGGTGTTACGTCACTTTTCGTCATCTATCTATGGCTCTACATCCTTCGTGGTCCTTGGCCGCTTTTCTAGTTCCTTAATCATAAACACAGTCGGTAGGACTCCTTGGAAGGTGGATCAGCCCGTATTAAGGCCGCTACCTACACACATAGCAACACAAACACAGAATAAAGACACACAGATATTCATGCCTTGAGTGGGAATCGAACCCACAACACCAGTGTTCGAGACGGCGAAGTAATTCCTGTCTCAGACCTTGCTGCCACTGTTATCAGCACAAGAAACATAAATTCAGACAAGAAACCGAACTTTGTTGACCAAATGAAGCTGCTTTATTTAAGATCCTTGAGGTAGGTTTAAAATGTGTGCAAGAGGGTGAGAACAAGAGACGGAATTCTGCTGAAGTTAAAGAGAGACGTTCCTGTATGGATTGGGTTCTTTTTTCCTTGGCACTACAGCCCCAGTGAGCCTAAACCTACCTCCATGAACTTCTCCGTTCACTTCAGTTTTTCTAGATCTTACACATTCGGTAGGACTCCTTGGGCGGGTGATCAGCTCTTCGCAAGGCGTCTACCTGTATACAAACACAGAAAAACCGACACACACAAACTAAACATCCATGCCTTGAGTGGGATTCTAACCCACGTTCCCGGTTTCCAAGCGAGCGAAGACAGTACATGCCTTAGACCGCTCGGCTACAGTGACCGGCATCTACTACGTTATTGCAAATATTTAAACTCAGTAGCTATAAAAATTTCACCTGAATTTCAAACCCCATTTTCTCTGCAGACAACATACAGCATTAAATAGAAAACGAAGGGCAGGATGGCAATATTGAGATCTCCCCCTCAAAAACCTCACAGCGCCTTTCTTCCTACACTGTAGCAGTTAATGAGGGCAGAAGCACTGAAGTTAATATCTCGGAAAGATCAGGGAGACAATTTTGTTGAAGCCCATTTCCTGAATGTGGACGCAAACGGCTTCATTTTTTAATGTTTATATGTGTTAGCACAAAAAGTTTACATAGGGGAATATTACTGATCTCGAAATGGCGGCTCAGAAAACAGCGTCTTTCCCAAAATGTGAAACGGCTTGATGTTTCAAACAGAACGTCAACAAGGGTCTGTAATAGAGAGAGAGAGTCATGAAGAAATTTACTAATGAATTCCAAAGCAACATAACGTCATTCACATTTCAGCGAACTGCAACAATAATATAAATCAAAATTTTAATTTTATGGTTAATTATGTGTGGTCTTTTGCTGAATTTCAATTTATGTATTAAAATATAATATAACAAATACGAACATTATCACCACTCATTTCTCTTGAGCGAAGTGATTATGATTTTATTTGTTCAATATTTTCTAACAAAAATAAGGGTTGTGTTACCTATTAAAACTCTTGGCATATTAAATTACATACGGCCAAAGAACTTCGATATATTCGTCATCAACATCATCATTTTTGTTTTCCTTGGCACTACAGCCCCAGTGGGCCTAGGCCTACCTCCATGAACTTCTCCGTTCGCTTCGGTTTTTCTAGATCTTACACATTCGGTAGGACTCCTTGGGCGGGTGATCAGCTCGTCGCAAGGCCTCTACCTGTACACAAACACAGAAAAACACACACACAAACTAAATATTCATGCCCTGAGTGGGACAACACCGTCATTATTAACCACAAATTCAGATAAATATTGTCACGTGCTGGGTGTATAACGCGACAAATAACTTCACGCCCTATTTAATATAGCGAATTTTATTTCACATTCGCACTTACAATCACCCAAATTACAGATTCACAATTACTGCTATCTGCAGTATCACAAATACTACATTCCAAATGCCAGAATACACTTGAATGGTTGCTGGCTAACTCGGAACTAACTCGGAGGTAGCTCGAGGACTGGTGTGAATAGCCTTCGCTGCTCCTCATGTAACCTCGATCGGACAATACAGAAAACGGCCACGTAATAAGCACCCTTGTTGCCTGGCGCTGTGTTGCTAGCAACGCTAGCGGTAGTAACCGCTGTTACTACCGTCGTCTCTCGCAATCCTGTTTACCCGCGGTACCCTTGGTGACGTCATCGCTGTTGACTCGCTTTGCATAGCGACCAGGATGCTAGGACTCGGCTAACTTCGGCTCACTTCGGCTTCGCTCGGCGCATCACGGCTGTCGGGGGGGGGGGGGGGGCGTCATCCATAGCTCAACATGTCACAATATTAAACAGAGGCAGTTGATTCAGAAGAATTAAGTGGTTGCTGGAGGAAATGCAGGAGCTTGATCTCCAATCGTAGAGGTAGGTTTATCTCTTCGCCAAGAGGTCCAGACGATTTGAAGGCCTGCTCCTCCTTCTGTCCAGTAGGTACCAGCGGTCGACACGCTGTTACAAAGCGCCATCTAGATTGAGCCGCTTAATTTATTGTCACTCCCGTTGGGCTCAAGCACAAGGAAAAATTTTCGTTCTTGCCTCTACTGTTATTTTTGTTAATATTATTCTTAGTTGGGTGAGATTGAGTCCACTTTTTACTGCGGCCACTACTGACCTATTGTACCATCCCCAGATGATAGAAGATGGTGACTGTGGAGCGACTGGTGGAATGAAGATTGGCAATGGAAACCGCAGTACTCGGAAAATAAAATCTTCTCCAGTGTCACTTTATTCACCACAAGTCCCACATGACGTGACCTGGGCTCGAACCCGGGGCAGCCGTTGTGGGAAGCCAGCGACTAACCGCCTGAACTATGGCGCGACCTTACCTCTACTACAGTATGATACGAAAACGGCCGCGAGGCAGCTTTCCCAGACAGTAATGCTTTAGGGCATCTTCAGAGGCGGCCGAAATATGCAGGTGTTTTGCACTTGAAAAGCAATTTGTTTTGTGGCAAAAATCTGTTACGTCTTCACATAAAATTCTGATACACATCAGTTAACGTGCACTTCTTTCTTTCTCAAACCGAACAAGGAATAAAATAATATCAATTTCCAATCAAGTTGTTAGGCTAGTATCCTATAAACACGAAACATTTTTGTACAAATGCTTATACGATCTCTTGGTTCAGTCTGTAGCCACCTGCTCACACTGGTTCCTCGTTCGCGGATTTTTCTACTCTGAAGATGGAAGCGATACTTTCCTACGAAACGTACGAAACGTACTACTACCGCACTACACGTCCTTACAATCCAGAAGACAATGTTATTACTAGTCACAGCTGTGAGGACACCAAATCCAACAAAGTGCCTGATCTGCTGCAGAATTGGTTAATGTTCGTTATTAGAAGAAATTCTCGTTCTACATGCTGTAGATATAATTCTAAAGAAAGAATAATTCTCAAATTAAGAAAATGAGATTTGGTCATCAATTAATAGAACACTGGAACAAGGATTCGAATCAAACAAAAAATCCGTGGCCTGTAGTCCGCAAGCGAACTATACCGACCGAGCAACCGCCGCTTGTCGGAGAAGTTAGTTCCAACTTTAGCGGATAGTGGCTGTCACGTGGTCAGCGCAACGGATCCCCGCAGCCGTTAATCTCGGTTTTCTGAGACGCTATTTCCTTTAAATAGCTCCTCAATTATCCTCATGAGGCTGAATGGACCCGTTTTCAGACCCAATACTTCTCAGAAAATCTGGTAGCGCCGGGAATGGAACTTGAGATATCTGGACCTGTAGCCAGGAACTCTGACCACTATACCACAGAGGCGGAGATGGATACGAATAAAGCCGAAAAATCCAAAGCAATATTTGCCACATCAGATAAACAAAGCTGCTTATGTAACTTGTGGGCAACTGTACAGGGTAAATATTGTCACGATCTTTAGATTGGCTACACTTTACACTACACTGTTACACACATACACACACGTCTACAGTCAGATCTTCACTAGCCATTGTTCTGTAGCGGCTTTCAAATGCGGAAGTTTCCCTTTCTCTGTGTTCCTGAATTATCCCTGTCGGCAGCTTCCAGCTTCCAAAAGCAGCAGCTACAAAGACTGGATCCCAACAGTCCTCTAGCTAGCTCACCGACTGACTAACTCAAATCAACTGACTGACTGAACTCCTCACTAACTTCCCTGCTTATAACATCATAGAAGAGACTGCACAGAAAAAAACTTTTCCTATGTTGCTTCTTATGGTCCGTTGTCTGGTAACGGCATTCTCTAGTTTGTTTCGCGGTCGTTGCCTAGCAACGGACACACATTCCACAATATCTTAATATCCTCGAGTGGATCCGTGGTAAGAAACTAGAAACTGAGAGGAATAGTATGTTTCCAAATATATACTAGAAGAGTCAGCTTCATGAAATCTAATCCTTCGGAATACGAGATGTGCGTCAAGGCAGGTTATTTTAATATTTATTCCTTAGTTGCAAAACTGAAGCTTTGTGTATAACGTAAATCTTATGCGCTTTGTTGAACGTACTCGTCATCACATCCAGCCGCGTGCCCCCCCCCCAGCCTGATGGTTGTCATACCATGACACTCCTCCAAGGTACAGGCGTTTCAAATGCTGTAGTGGCGATTAATATAATAAGATCACAATGAAACAGCCCAGGTAGATTTTCAACAAGATACCGAAAAGGGCAATTAGGCCGCGTATTGTATCCATATGATTAATCGACAAAAGTTTAAGAAAGTTTAAGAAAGTGCGTGTTTCTGCAAATAAATATTTGAACAAATACCTTCACTCAAATAATAATAGTTTAAATCCTTAATTGAGTAACACGCACTTCTATATCTTAAGGTACGAGTTACATTACACTAAATCTTACTTAACTTCAAATGTGACTTAGTTAAGAGGATTGTAGTGAGCCAACAGATATACGAGGACAAAAATTATAAATGTTATGTGTTACTAAAAAAAATTGGCAGGATTATATTGTGACCTATTTATTGTTACGTTTGACTGCCTAAAAATATAAAACACAAAAGGATGTACTAATTTTGTGTTCGATTCTATAGTTTCCATCAGTAGCAAAGTTTCTCCATGGTCTTTGCATTCTGCAACCTATGAACACCGAAGATAACTCCCTGGTGTACTTGAAATTTTGGTTCATAATTCGAAACTCGACGTCCATCAAAATATGACAGGTTGATATAGTACATCACAAGACGCAGTGAATTTGCATGTACAAGGCAAAGCTTTCAAACACTAGGACATTGTACTCCTCTCTGACGACTGCCCAGAACACAGGGGATCTCGGAAGAGATATTTCTACTTCTGAAGACTTCCGTGAGTAAAAATAAATTGATCGGGAGTTCTTCACAGTATTTCACTACAAAATATTCCGACGATCACGTTAGTAGTCCTCATATTAAAAGGATAAGTTCTATCTTGAAGATACAAGTAAATGTTCTAATTTCTGCTGAGGTCCCATCTTCGACAATTTGGCACGTGTTCAGTTGAGAAGTTTCCAACTGTCTTAAGAATGTTACAGCATATTTTTGTTCAATGGGATGAAGTCGTGAATGCTATCCTACACCCTTCAGAGCAGAAGAGTAGAGGGCATTTCCAAACTCAATTTTATATATTAACATTTCTGTTTGTAGACGAAATGTGACCAGACGTAATTTAAATAATTTCTGCCTAATTCTATATACATATATTGCCTCCGTGGTCTAGTGGTCAGCGTTCCTGGTTACAGATCCAGAGGTCCGGGTTCGATTCCCAGCGCTACCAGATTTTTTCTGAGAAGTAGTGGGTCTGGAACGGGGCCCACTCAACCTCGTGATGAAAACCTCTAGAAAACCGAAGTTAACGGCAGTGGGGATCCGTTGCGCTGACCACGCGACACCCTCTGTCCGCTAAAGTTGGCACTAACTTCGCCGACGAGCGATGGTAGCTCGGTCGGTATAGTTCGCTTGCGGACTAAAATCACGGAGTTTTTTCCTTTGTTTGTATGATACAGTCAGAGATATAAATAATCAGACAATAACATAGAGGAATTGTATAGATTCTATAGATTCTGGTAATGATGATGTACAATATTTAGAATTTCTCATTTTGGGGGGCTTTGTCCATCGTCCGGTGTTCTAGAAGGCACCATTTTGGAAACTGTATCTGTTTCCGTCCACAGGTGAGGTAGATGGCGACATGTACTCTGTTTGCTTCGTTAGAGAGAGCTAATCTCTTGGTCCAGTGACTGAGATTATCATTTTCTTTTTCTAAAGGATCCGACGAATTAAGCGTCTCCAAAGCAATAACTCGAGGATGGAAACAGGAACAGCCCCCGAAACGGTGTGTTCTTTAGAATATCTGGCGATGAACGAAGTCCAAACACTCAGCAATGCCAATCATTGTTTAGTTTCTCCATTATCAAACTACAGCCACTTTAAGTGTAGCAGCTCCCGGAAAGCGATCTCGTGTAATCTGATTAAAGTCTGATGATGTTTCGGAGGAATTTACTGCGTAAATCTTCATAATCGACGAGAAAACCAAGCAAGCAGCAAGTGCAAACAAGCTGGCGTCTTCTACTTCCGTGAAGATGGAGGCAGTATATTCTTCCGAAACGTTTCCTACTTAGACTACACGGCGTAACATCCCAGAAGGAAGTGACATCATAATCTCTACCGTGAGAACCTCAAATCCCACTTCCATTCTACTTCATTTTTAACATTTACTGTGTGAATTAGTCCCTGCTTAAGGTTTTTATTTCCTTGGCACTACAGTCCCAGTGGGCCTAGGCCTACCTCCATGAACTTCTCCGTTCACCTGTTTAAGCTTACATTTCGATAATTATAATAGCAAAACCCCCTTGAAATAAAAGTTTCAGAGTGTAATAAAATGGGATATATTTTGCCTACATTACGTATGTATGTTTTACTGCTTCAGATAAGGTAAGAGCCATGGTAAGAATATGTCCCTATTAGGTTTTATAGTGGTGTGCCTGTCTATGCATTTATAGGTCTATAACATCCAAACGACTGGTTACCAGGTGTTTTCAACTATTTATTTTTATAATCAGCTGTAGTATGAGAACTTGTAGCCACAAGGAACATCTCATAACTTGCTACTAGAAATTACATCGTCAGAATCCTGTTGCATTACTATATATAAAATTGTTTATGTACTACACAGTCCGTCAAAAATACAACAAATTATTCTCTCTTTCACTTTCATTTTCGACACAATATATTTCGGCTCTAAATAGCCATCTTCAGGTGTCTTACTATGCTAAAACTGCTAAACTGCACTAATATTATCCATTCATCACATATGCAACTGCACTCTTCATGATTCAAAACGTCATAATTGTAGTCTAACTGGTATGTGCTAAAATAGCACACGCTGTAGTTCACTTAATTTAATTCAAATAAAATCTATTAAAATTTTCTTTAAATTTTTAATATTTTTATTACGCCTCACAAGGGGCGTAGTCCACTTGTTTAGATCCGTATCCTTTTCTTTAGATGTTTTATTGCAGCATCCTGTTTCCCTATTCGTAAGCCCGTTGTTGTGTCACTTCTGCAATCTGTAATTTTGCCGTCCAAAGAACCTTCCCATATATTAAACTTAAAAACCCAATGGACACTACTAGTATATTTACCACTTACTTTAACGTATCATGACTGCATTCTCTCCACAGAGCGTTTGTCTCTCCAAAGAGTATTAACAGGTCGATCATTTTAAAGGGAATGTAATATGTTTTCTGTGAGGTACGGACAGAATTTTATATATTATTGAGAATAAATTTAGCTAACAACACCCGTGTGGAGGCGGGGTCGAATACCTCCACCGTGACCCTCCGAGCCGTAGGAGGCGACGAAAAGGGAAGAGAGTAAAATATGGTCGCAAGTACTAAGGGACTCGAACCCGAGAAACACTGCTGTGACAAGAGTCAGCAGCATATACAAAAGGCAGATGCGTCCTCTCGTCAGAGAAACAAGACCGTAACTGTCAAACAGTAATAAATATCTGGTCATGAGCTCCAGATGTGGCTCGACACCAAGACTTACCGACTGACTGACAGTCAGTAACAACGTGACTTTGACCTTTGACCTCTGATCTTAGCTAAAAATATTTCCTCTCATAGTTACCGGCATACTGAGCTCTCATTTTTCAGTGCATTTCATTCCTACCCCTTCAGCACAACACCCGCATCATAAATAATTTTTCTTGTTTGATACACCCTAACAACAGAGCAGGTACGTCAAATATGTCACAGTGTTATCATTACTCAAAAGGCAATGACAATATAACTTGGTTAATACCGATATATTGTTTATTGCGCCATACTTTCGTTGCTGTCACATTATCTTTGAAATAAACACACACTTTCACGTTCCCTGACATAAGAGCAAAAACTATAAAGAATGGGATTACTGTTCAATATTTTTAAAATCCCGTTAAGGGGCTCTTCCTTGAAATAACGATATTACAATAAAATTCAATACGCTTTTATAATGCGATTACAGCTGAAATTTACGATGCAAGTTAGAGTTGACTTCGAGCCAGCGTTGCCCCACTCCCCCCTCTATGTTCGTTTCATTCATTGTCGTGATATCCACAGACCGTAAGGTTGAAAGATCGCCAGACAATTTCACCCCAAGCCCCTTCCAGTCTCATGCCTTGGCTTCCCTTCTCGCAATAAAAATACGACACAGCCAATTAAACACAATCGTAAACTTTGTGACAGAAGAGAGAGTAACTTCATTGTCGTAGTAAAGAAATTACGCAATTACCAATCTCTTAATAAACAGGATGAACGATGGTGGAGCTATTCATGTACTAGGCAACGGAAATCGCCATTCAGTACATAAATGCATTAGGGTGAAGAAGGATGCTGGAATCTGGGTTTCACTGAATAATAATGATCCTTAGATTGTCGGTATAATGGGAATATGATAGGCACAATTATATGTAGAATACTGCACAATGCATTCAATTTTTATGTAAAATAAATGTTTAAAATAAGTATCTGTTTCTATTACACCCCTCCCCAAACGGTTTATTAGTTATCATGTCTTTTCCATTAAGGGGAAAATATTGGTGCTGGATACTTACACTAACCTCGGTCCTTAAACTCTGTAGTCATATGGACCGAAATTAGGAATTTGACAGAAATTAATGATTAGCAATATATAAGAAAAGGATTTAATTTTTCGTATTGGAAAAAGTGACCCAAAGTATTTAATAAAATTGTTGTTACATGAAGTTCTTCTATAAAATGGAAAAAAATTTAAACAAAGTCGGTTATGTTTTATTAAAACATTATAATTTATAATTAGTTACCGAAATTTTAGGCATAGTAATCATATATCTGGCTGGTCACGGTAGCCGAGCGGTCTAAGGCATGCACTGACCTCGCTCGCTCGGAAGCTGGGAGCGTGGATTCGAATCCTACTCAGGGCATTGATATTCAGTGTCTGTGTTTTGTCTACAGGTAGAGGCCTTGCGATGAACTGATCACCCTCCCAGGAATCCTACCGAATGTCTAAGATCTAGTAAACCGAAGTGAAACGCAGAGTTTCATGAGGTGAGCCAAGGCCCAAATTGGGGTTGTAGCGCCAATTTTCAGGGCATAATGGCCTCAGTTCGAATCTCGGCAGGGAATAAATATTTTTCTATTAATTGACCTTAGTCTCTCCAGGAGAATGGCTATGACAGTACGTCAATTTATGCCTTGGTCGCTTCGTTTCAAATCATTACTCATCTGTCATCCTGCCATACAATTCTGTACACTTCATCTGCTAACATCTCAGTAGAGTAACCTTCCTGGCTCCAGCACCCAGACCGTCCGTGAGTGGATCCATACCCAGCAAGCAGGACTTGTCCTAAAGCTAGCTTCTGATAGTTCATCTCATTCACTTATCCAATTCTGCCCACTCAACGAAACCCGCAGCCTCGGTACTGTAAACAGAGTGACGTACCGATTTCGGAATTTGCTTGAAATTCTCATTACGGGAAATCAAAGTGATGCATTTGTTTAAAATATTAGTGTTATGATTATCATCATGTTTACGTATCGTTCCTTTCCGCTCCCTTATATATAAGCTGAGCCTCGCAGAGTATAGGCACATATTTTTGTAAGTAAAAGTTTGTTTTAGCCGGTCACGGTAGCCGAGCGGTCTAAAGTATGTACTGTCTTCGCTCGCTTGGAATCCGGGATCGTGGGTTCCAATCCCACTCAGGGCATGGATGTTTAGTTTGTGTGTGTGGAATATTTTGTGTTTGTGTACAGGTAGAGGCCTTGCGACGAGCTGATCACTCGCCCAAGGAGTCCTACCGAATGTGTAAGATCTAGAAAAACCGAAGTGAACGGAGAAGTTCATGGAGGTAGGCCTAGGCCCACTGGGGCTGTAGTGCCAAGGGGAAAAAAAATAATAATATGTATGACGAAGCTCCACTTTAACAAATTTCTCCAAATTCTTATTATTTACTATGGTGTAGGTTCAGATATTATTTTCATTACTTCATGCTCAGGACACTGAAGCTATGTTCCACTCTTAAAATGATATAACAAGTTTCACAACCCACATAAAATAGCGTATGCATTGATAATTTTCATTCCGTAAATTTTCACCGCATGGTACGTCACAAGACCAATATTTTATTCATGTTTCTTCGAAGATCACTGCAACGTACGGTAGCAATCCTAGAAGATATTCTAAGTTTAATAAAAAAGAAATGCTCGGACATTATTCGCAACACAATCTTCACTGTGCGCCTATGTGTAGACACCAGATCCTTTCCCACTACACATCTCATTGGTATCATACACTCTGAAATGTGTGAGCTGTATTCTCTACGAATATTAAACATGTGCCACATAAAGATATTTTACATGAAAAACAAAGATGTAACAAGACTGGAAACATTGTACTCCATAATGAGGTGTAAAGGCTTCGCAGTTGAGACTTTAAACCTGAATGTTTTAAGGTTAGAAATGTGAACGCCGGTCACGGTAGCCGAGAAGTCTAAAGCATGCACTGTCTTCGCTCGCTCGGGTTCGAATCCCACACGAGGCATGGATGTTTGATGTGTGCGTTTATTCTGTATCCGTATTGTCCTGTGTTTAGGTAGAGACCTTGCGATGGGCTGATCATCCGTCCAAGGAATCCTACCGTCTGTAAAATGATAAATGAAACTGAAAATCAACCCTATACTCCAAAGTGGGAGCGAGAGAAGAGACTAGTAGAAATGTGAATGAAATGCAAATTTGTGAATATTTTCCACCTCGTTTTTCAACAAAATCTGTGGAAAGGTCTATGATATATTAGGAGGAAGCATGTATAACGCATCTGTATAGAATATGATTAGTTAAAAATTCAAAAGGAACAACAAGCTATAAATATTTAAGATGGATTTTAATAAAATGGTAAGAAAATATTGCAGATATTGCTGAATGTTCCTTCAAATGAAGCCAACTATGAGAAGCACAATTTAAATGTCAGTGATTCAGAAAGGTAGTCTCCTTCACAGGGTAAAGTATTTGCCCCATACTAGTCAATATACGAGTATTGAATACGTTCGTGATTGATTGCGGAAACGCAAGATTAATGAACTTCCAATATTATCTTACAGTTAGTTTAGTCTTTATATATATTCAGTTCCATCCAGGAGCTACAAGGAACTGCGGCAGGTAACTTTAATTAAAAATGTTCTTGGTGGTTAAACCGCGATGTGCAATTAGTCATTTAGATGGATGATATGCGAGACAGCAAAACTACTATCAGCAGATCCAGGATAGGTTTCCCTACCACTAGTTCCTCTTCTCAGTCGGTACTCCTAATTCTAACCCTCCTAAAAGCGAAGGAAACTGGTAAGGTTGTCACTATGCTTAAGCGCCAGCAATGAAGGGTTTGACGGAGTGGAGGTATAGCTCCATGCATATATAATCTCCGGATTATGTGAAGGTCAGTCTTCAGTTTCGCTCTTCTGCCGCTCTAACTCAGGGAACAGCCCCGTACACACTGCTAGGGAGTTTAATGGAAGTCAGTACGTGTCAGGTTGTGGTACCGAAGTAAGTAATTTCACGTTCCTCCTGAGGATGTCGTCCAGTCGGCAAGGGGTGGCTGGCTGGTGTGACTGAGATATTCGTGCTCCTTCAAATCACCAATCACAAAAAGCACAAAATATATTTACTCTGTAATTCTTATAACAATAACTAAGTACCAGAGGACTCTAGTTAAAACCGCAATTATCCTATGGCGTATACATTGACTACAAATGGAACAGAGAATGTGCGTCTATATCCTAGTTCAGGAAATTCAGTACTCTGATGAAAAGCTTCAACGTACAGGCCCGGAAACTTACATCTCCCGTACTGTAGGCCACACACGCCCCTCAACCCGCACTTCCTCAGATCGAACACACGTGAACCCTTCTCTCAATTGGCACCGGAAGATATCCAATCAGAGGCAACCCTATAAAAGTTAAGTTGACTGGTGGCCCCTGACAAGTAGTCCACAGACTGACTGAAGGGGGGAAAAGAAGTAATTTCCGACTTCCAGCCCTGAGAGTGCTTCAGGGCAATCCAACCAAGGCGGAGAATATGGGAAATTGCTTCAAGGTCCCTTTGTAAGGAGGAATACAACTTCTGGGTTGTCAGTCTCTTCTGACAGAACTCTATTTAGCAAATTTTATTTCAGTAGTTTTGTTAGAGCTGTCCCAATAATCGTGACACGCAGAGAGGTTTGATGGAGACTGCCTTCAGATATGAAGTGTGGAGGGGAAGAAACAGAATTCTAATGCAGAAGCCTCTTGTAAAACGGACACTTCAAAGAAGGAGAATGATGCGGTAGGATAATATTAGGATGGATCTTGGGGAATTAGGTTACGAGGATGGAAGATTCATGTAAGTGAATTGGGGTCAAGTCCAAGAGCGGGATTTGGTAACTAACTAACAAATTCCATGGGGTTGGTCACTTCTTGAGAAGCTATCACTTGCTTATTCACTAACAATTTTCCAACTTTTATGGAACCCGAAAGTTCATCACATTTCTAATGAAATCCCATCGCTGGTCTCTAACCTGAGCCAGATCAATCTAGTCGATTGTATTGGCGATATATATGTTTTATATAATGTGGCAAACAAACTCAGTTCAGCAATAATTTGTTTTGAGATATCTTGTGGAATTGTCTGCAGACTAGTTCTGCCATGATTTCCTTATATTGCAAGATGATTCAAGTAAAATATTAAAAGACGCCATAGCAGATTCATTCCAAACTGTTCACGTATACTGCTTGTATTCTTACTCACACTTCACGCCAAATAAAATAAGAATTTATATTGTCACGAGTACGAGTGACTATAGAGGGTTTTGGATTGGTAATTGGATTTGTTGATCACTTACAGATCGTAAATACTGTACAAGTAACTAGAGCGCTGTCGCTAATTCTCACATTTTACAGTTCACTACAGCACGCATTAAATATCCTCCGTCTGCTGTGTCTTAAACAGTCGTAGCCTGATAGCAGACGTTCCCCTTACTTTGGGTTCCTGAACTATCCCCGTGCCTCAGCTACCGGCTTCTAACAGCAACAGCTCACAAGGACTGAACCTCAGCAGTTCCCTAACTCACTCACTCACCGACCAACTACTCCACTTCATTCAACACAACTGAATTCTCTCCATTAATTGTCCTGCTTATAACACAGAAGCATGGATCGCACAGAAAACACCGTTTCACTGTTGCTGTGTCCATTGTTGGATGCGCAGCAATCACCACTTTCCAGCCATTCCATTGGTGCATGTTATGAATCTCATTGTTTACAGAGTCTTTATTTAGCAAAGGGTCTACGTGATACAATAATACAAGTTTTATAGGCAGTAAAATTAATTCATATAAATTCACTAAAATGAGTGAGAATTGTGCTATAAACTCAAGACAGGACGTCAAGGGATAAAATTCCTTAAACTGGGTGCTTAAATTCAGGTTCTTTCATGTTGTCTTTTAGTTTCGACAGCCGACAGTTTTGTTAATATTCTATTCCAAGTAGCGTCATGCGATCTTTCAACTCAGATTTCCGGTATTCCTAATCCATATTCTGGTCCGGTAATTTTCTTGACACAACAAGGACTGTTACATACTCCATATTGTTGTGCATGAATTTTCCAAAAGAATTTACTGCAATTTTTTTCACTGAATATTTCCATTTATTTGTAATTATTTCTGATAACTACAATGTGTTCATTATTTATAACATTAAGTATGCAATCTTATTCATTTAATCCAAATATGAGATTTCTCTCTGAGAATAAAACTGAAGGATTTGAGGTTTCACAGCAGTGGTTATGAAGAATTCTATCTGCTGGGATATAACGCCATGCAGTCCATTGAAAGTCAATCGACGTTTCGGAGGAACATCTCGGTTCCATCGTCAGGTTCGAACAATAAGCCAAGCAACTAAGTAAAAAACCAACACGAAAACAGGGCCCGAAAATAAACCAAGGAAGAAACCAACATGGAAGCAGCTAGCAACAGACCTCTAGTTTCCGCCTGTTTTCACGCTGGTTTCTTGCTTTACTTACTCTTCAACCCTGAATAAGGAGGCGACATGTTCCTCCGAAACGTTGATTTATTTCCAACAATATATATAGCATTATATTCCAGAAGACAGAACTCATCAATATGGCTGAAATCCATTTGCACTATCTACTTTTTATATACATATTTCGCTTGCGGACTGCAGGCCACGGAGTTTTTTTTTTTACAGGTTATCTCATTTTCACATGTTGTATTTTACAGGATCATTTCAGGACATGAAAGTAAGTAAAAAGTTCATATATACATGTAACCCGAGGGCCTTCGTTAAATATTTATACCTTTTATAAATATCTGCTCTTGACGTCCTATTCTACAAAGAAGTCGTGCCGTGAGCATTTTGTTTCTATGGCGTGGTGACCGCATTAAAGCCTATCTCGTTTTATCGGCACGAGCCAATGGCCGCGATTACCTGATTTTCCTTCTAATGCATTTAAATGGACAATTTGAAGATGTGTACATTAATACGCCATGTTAGGTGGGTCCCTTGTCACCACGGCATGGCACGTCCTCAGGTTGTGGATGGAGGAGACGCTCTTCAAGTATGGAGGGAAGCTGCGAATATATTGAATAAGCAGTCGCGGACAGCCGACAAGGGGTGATCCACAAGCTTGGGGTTGGGCGTGGGGCTAACAACTCTTCACCGTAGAAAAAAATAACCTTCTTACGAAAGATCACAAGAAGCCTCGGACCTGGACAGATTCCTTGGAAAAACGACCTAAGCTAAAGAAAATGGATATGAGATTTGGCACTTGGAATGTACGAAGTTTGTATAGGGCAAGTTCGCTCAGGGCAGTAGCAGAAGAAATCTTAAAATATAAGTTAGATTTAGCGGGAGTACAGGAGTTCAGATGGGATGGAGGTGGCACCGCACCAGCAGGAGACTATACATTTTTCTATGAAAAGGGGAATGAAAATCATTAATTAGGTACAGGTTTTTTCGTACATAAGGGAACCGTATCAGCAGTTAAGAGGGTAGACTTCGTTAGTGATAGGATATCATATATAATACTTAAAGGTCGCTGGTGTGATATCATTGTTATGAATGTTCACGCCCCAACAGACGATAAAATTGATGACATAAACGATAGATTCTATGAAGAACTAGAACATGTATTTGATAAATTCCCGAAGTACCTTATGAAAATTTTATTTGGAGATTTCAATGCCAAATTAGTAATGATAATGGAGTTAGAGTTGTAAATTTTGCCATATAAAAAATCTAACTGTCATAAGTACAATATTCCCACATCGTAGCATCCATAAATTTACTTGGACATCTCCTGATGGGAAGATACACAATCAAATAGACCATATTTTGATAGACAGGAGACGCCACTCAAGTATACTTGATGTCCGATCATTCAGGGCAGCAGATTGTGATACTGACCACTACCTGGTGGTGGCAAAGGTTGGCGAAAGACTGGCAGTGAGTAAGCAAACAACACAGAGTTCATGTGGAGAGGTTCAATCTCAAGAAATTAAATGAGGTAGAGAGTAAAGAGCAGTATTTTGTTGAAATCTCAA
This sequence comes from Cryptotermes secundus, assembly GCF_002891405.2. Lineage (NCBI taxonomy): Eukaryota > Metazoa > Arthropoda > Insecta > Blattodea > Kalotermitidae > Cryptotermes > Cryptotermes secundus. Next base: position 476,103 of record NW_019731979.1, read on the forward strand.
ATAGGTTCGCGGTTTTGGAAAACTTGGACACTGAGGGTGATGTTAATAAAGCTTGGGAAACTATTAGAGAAAATATCAAAATTTCCGCCAAGGAGAGTCTAGGTTATTATGAACCGAAGAAGCCTAAGCCATGGTTCGATGAAGGATCAAAATTATTAGACGAAAGAAAACAAGCCAAATTGCAATGGTTACAGGATCCAAGCGAGTTAAATGGGGATAATCTGAATGATGTAGGACGTGAAACCAGCAGACATTTCAGGAATAAAAAGAGGGTATATCTGAAAGACAAAATTGATGAGCTTGTAATGAACAGTAAGAACAAGAACAATAGAGACCTGTATAGAGGAATAAATGACTTTATGGGGGGTTACGAGCCTAGCAGTAACTTAGAGGAGGATGAGAATGGTGAACTGCTTGCAGATTCCCACAATATTTTGAATAGGTGGAAGAACTACTTCTCTCAGTCATTGAATGTACATAGGGTCAGTAGAGCCGTTAGTACCTGATCCTAGCCCTTTTGAGGTTGAAAGTGCTATTGCAAAACTGAAACGGTACACATCGCCAGGTAGTGATCAAATTCCGGCAGAACTTATTCAAGCAGGAGGCGAAATATTACATTCTAAGATCTACAAGCTAATTACTTCTATTTGGCATAAGGAAAAATTGCCTTATCAGTGGAAGGAGTCTATTATTGTACCAGTTCACAAGAAAAAACACACAAACTTTAATTGACGGAAGTAAGGAGGTTGGTCTAGAAGTAAACACAGAAAAAACAAAGTATATGTTGCTGTCTCGTCACCAAAATGCAGGGCAAAATCGCGACACAAAGATAGGAAACAGATGTCTTGAAAATGTGGCACAGTTCAGATATTTGGGAAGAACGATAACAGATCAAAACCTGATTTAGGAGGAAATTAAGAGGAGATTGAACTCGGGTAATGCTTGCTACTATTCAATCAAGAACCTTTCGTCTTCTCGTCTGCTGTCAAAAACATAAAAATTAGAATATAAAAAAAATATAATTTTGCCTATGATTCTGTATGAGTGTGAAACTTGGTCTCTGAAATTAAGGGAGGAGCATAGACTGAAGGTGTTTGAGAACAGGGTGTTGAGGAGAATATTTGGACCGAAGAGAGATGAAGTGACAGGAGGTTGTAGAAGACTGCATAATGAGGAGCTTCATAACTTGTACTCTTCTCCAAGTATAATTAGAATGATTAAGTCAAAGAGGATTAAATGGGCAGTACATGTAGTACGAATGAGGGAGACGAGGAATGCAAATAGGATACTAGTGGGAAAGCCAGAAGGAGAGAGACCACTGAGAAGACCAAAGCGTAGGTGAGTGGACATTATTAGAATGGATCTTAGAGAGATCGGATGGGATGGTACGGATTGGATTGGTCTGGTTCAGGATAGGAAACACTGGAGGGCTCTTGTGAACATAGTAATGAACCTTCGAGTTCAATAAAAGGCTGGAAAATTCTTGAGTAGCTGCAGAATTGGTCGCTCCTCAACTAGGTCTCAGCTCCGTAAGTAAGTAAGTTCATAAATACGCATTTTCATAAAGAATTCCAACACAACGGTGCTCTACCACAATTTTACGGTCGTGAAGTGCGCTGATGACTGTCGCGGACATGAAGCTCAAGTTTCCTGGTCTGCACACTCACCTGACCTGTTCACATCAATTTTCTTTTGTGAAAATAATCTACAGCCGAGTTCCAGGCCAGTATAGTCGATACTAGAGAGAAACCGTGACATCAAATTCAACAAATTGCAAGCGAATTAAATAATAATCACGTGATCTTCTAGCGCCTGAGAAATTTTTTCTCACTCAGAACTGAGTTGTGTGTTCGTGAACCCTGAGATCTCTTCGAACACATCTTCAAGAAAATGAAAACAAAGATGATACTGACATCTATTTTGTGTGTTTCGTTCCTATAAACAATACATTAAACTCAGGAACTGTTTAAGGTTGTGACTATACAAGTTAAAATTAGAGTATCTGTAATTGTAAGAGCCTGAGGTAACGTAATCAAGAGAACTTTTTTTATTTGTTTTTGAATCCAGAAAAAGTTACGTANCTACATGACAAGCAATAACGAGACACATGTACTATATATATCGATTCACATTTCAGTATCTTCACAGCAGATCTTAGTTTTAATGTAAATATTCGTTTAATTTCTCCTAATGATACTTTTATTACATCACACTTATGATCTCTCTTGTATTATGTAGCTACTCGTATGCATTTCCTCCAAAACAAAATAAAAACAGAAAACGCATAATTCCGTTCCACTGCATTAACTTCTTTTGCAAAGTTATTAACGCTGTGTTCTTCACACTGTAGTCAGAAGTAAAAGCCTGGAGCAAGCTGGCTTAAGTGGCAAAGCTTCTGGTTCATGTTTCGTGGGTTCTCAGTTCAGCTTGGACACTGAGCATGCTCACAACAATTTATTGTGGTTTTCCCCAATCCCCTCAGTCATATTCTGGAAGAGTGCCTTAAAATTAGGCCACTTTTGCATTCATCAACACCCTTCCCAATCCATCATTGTGTCGGGGAATTCAAGCAAACACGAACTCTGTAGATAATTAAAGCAACTTCATTTTACCCATCTAGTGCAATCTAGTGGAATATTACGGACAGCAGTCTGGGGTTGGTGAGCCTGATGAAGTGTCATGGCCGTGATAGGATGACAGCTGTTATTTTCGCTCTTTCGGTTTCTCAGAAAAATGGATTGAAGCTCTTTTGTTAAATATTGTTATTTAACTTCCCGAAAACAGCCCCACCTGTGTTAATAATAAATGTGAGAAAAATACTGGAGCTCATCGCAAGCGCAATGCATATGTCCGTGGTTCCTTCCAGGGCAGACTCTCAATGTAGCAGTGGCAATACTTTTAGAGAAGAATTCCAGAGTTCCTTGTAAAGTTCAATATTGTTCTGGATTACGTAACAATTCGGTAAAGTAAAAGTAAAGCTATCAGTGTAACAGACCATGAAGGCCCATAGGGTAATTATTTTAATTATGACTGGTTATATTGGCTTGTTCGTGTGATGAAATAAGTTTGCAATGGATAAATACTGTTGAACATAAAACGAGACAGGAAGATTTTTATATTTTGTTCCCTTATATTATTATTGAGAACGATAAAACGGCAAACATTTCACTTGCTTGGAACAGTTTCTTGCTTGTCGGTGGCGACAATTGCATGAATAAAATTGAGATACACTAATCCAATGCACAGGTATGGTTAATATGAGGATCAAATGAACATGGTATGCTTTTCATTATTGAAGCGGTAATTTTATATCGCTATATCTCACACTGCTACTGGAAGTAACAAAAATTTTAGCTAAGTAACATTTTCCAAGCACTTTATGTGAACAAAATTCACAAATTTTAAAATAAATCCGTAAAGTAAGTAAAGCTATCCCTGTAACAGGCCATGAAGACCCATAGGGTTGTGAGACGTTGAGGGTCCCACATTATCTAGACAATCGGCTCAAAGATGGCGGTAAGGTCCGTAATTATGCTAATATATATGTCATCTTGTTTGCGTGCCTCTGCCGCTTTTATATCCAGCTTAGAAATTCTGCCCACTTATATAGTCGAGGAACGGACACGCATCACGGGAAACACATGTCACGTGACCACCACCCATCGCTTCCTGACGTCACCGCGTACATGGAAAACAGCCTCCTCTATTGTTGCGTGCGGATAAATCGGGCAAGGCGTACAGATGACGTCCTTCTCTTGTTGCGTCTTGCTACATGTTTACGGAGCTGTGGCCTGGCAATGGGTATTCACGTTACAATATAAAATATAGCCGCACTGTTAATTTTCCCTAAAACAGTGTTAACATATAGTATCTTTAGTACGAAATTGTACGAAATTCGAACGTGTGAGATACACGTAAATGCACTGCGTTACTGGTAAAATCGATTTTCAAATGAAATATTAGAAATGAGTTTTGAGTTCTCATTCTCCGCTTAGGTAGAATTGACAGTGAAATGAAATATATAACGAGAAACGAATTCGCCTTAAGGAAGGAGTGTGGAATTTCCCCGAATTCCTACAGTTCTAGTAGGTGATCCAGGTTTTGTACCGGTTAAGTTACTGGGTTGGCAACGTCGCAACTAGACAGACATATCCCCCGGTTGTCACGTTACGGAGCGGCAGGATATCCGCAATTACAACATCCCTGTTGAGACTGTACGCGTATTCCGCAAGTGCTCATCTCATTTAGAACACAGGGTTACAGTCTGCTGACTTTAGAGGGCTGCGTTGGTTTAACATATTGTGTCATTCGAGGATCATACGAGAAGGTTATCGGACATTTATGTTATTCATGGCTTATTATGAGTCAGATTATGTGTTAAATGAGAGGATATGGCATTCGAGGCCTAGTTTGCGGTTATGTCCCAGCATGTGCTTGGAGGGACCGAAGGAAATCATTATAAACGTCAATTAGTGAAACCTCTCGTCGGGCCGGTATTTTACCTCGAAAACTTCCGAGAACGAGGCAGTGCTGTCCACTCGAACACAGGGTTACGATATTATCGTGATATATGGTCACGATTTAGAACTTACAGAAATCGTGATAAATATAAATAATGACGTCTTCTAAGATGAAGCACCCTGTGGCAGTAGTCACCTGCTCATTTTGGTTCCTATCTCGCGGATTATTCTACCCTGAAAATGGAGGTCATACTATCCCCAGAAACGTAGGTTTACAGAAAATCCACACGGCGCCACATGCCAGAAGGCAGCATTCTTCATAGTCACCGCCGCAATGACCTAAAATCTTATATGACAAATATAAACGCGATTTTAGTTGGAAGTCATGAAGGGGAAGACGTAGAAGACCTTGGCGTGTTCCAGAAGAAGGCACTGAAACTGATCTCTGATATTCAGAGTGTGCAGAGATGTGGACTGCATTCCACTGGCTCGAGATACGGTCCAGCAGCAGATTATTGCAAAAAGCTAATGAGCTTTCGGGATCCATAACAGGTGGCTTCCACAGATAAATTACTCTCATTTTGCTATGAAGGACTCTACAATGAGTTTAGCTCCTCAGGGCTTAAATGCTCGAAATATACACGGATTCTATTAAAGAATTTCTCTTTTCGAGGAATAATGTGTCTGGTATCTAAAATGTAATGGGAAGATGAAGAATATTACGCAATGAGAAGATAATCTATACTTTTAAGTAGAACTGTAATTATGTAATATTGATACTGTTATGCTCGGCGGTGCGTAATAAGATATAGACGCTCTAGACGCAAAGATCTGTTAAGGTTTGGTTGGAAACTGTCGTGGGAAGAAGCAATTTGTATCAGTGAGACGTGGTTATGAGAATGGTAGAGGAAAGTATGTTATTTGTGTGTGGGTTTGTTTCATCTTGTGGCAGACAGGGTTTAGTCAGAAAGGTTTCTAGTGACACACACGAACCCTCGGGTTGTATAACAATATTAAATGTCGTAGATAGCTGAGTATTTATCGACCGAGCATGAACATCAAGCAGCCATTTCGCCGAACGCTTTGTTCATCAGCAGAAGTTCGAAGAAAATAACGCACTATAGAAGAAACAAACAACGGAGATAAAACTCAATGGCGATCAGAACACACACCAAACTAACGCTCTACTAAAAAAACCCCTGAAATTCAGTTCACCAAAAAAACTTCTCAGTTATACACGATACAGTGTTAGCTTCAGCCATTTCCCAAAATCACAGCCTGAGTCCCAGATATTTTGATGATTTCTAAGTGGTCGTTCGCCATGGGGGTTTCATCTGTGTTGCATGTATCCTCCTCCATCCTACACATGTCAAATCAAATCTAGCCCTCTCTATCACTCGTACATGGCATATGTACATCATGCAGTTACTCGGTGTGCTAGGCCTTACCAAAGTTGCCTAATTAATTCTTCTTAGACTCACACAAGTTCACGAGGATTTTTTTTCGTTAACTTGTAATTTTCTTTCGTTTGGTGCTAGAGCCCAAATTTGAGCCTTGACCTATCTCCATGAAAATTTCCGTTTCACTTCGGTTTACTAGATATTAGACATTCGGTAAGACTCCTTGGGCTGGTGATCAGCTCGTCACAAGACCTCTACCTGATACAAATACAGAAAAAATACACACAAACATCTATGCCCTAAGTGGGTTTCGAAACAACAATACTGGCTTCCGAGCGAGCGAGGACAATGCATGCCTAATATCGCTCGGTTTCCGTGACGGGTGCACTGGTAAATTAAGTCTATGTAATTTACGTTCTTCGGCGATGTAAGACACCACATGGAGGAACCAGTCAAAAAATTGACAAGATTATTTTATTTCTAATCTTTAGTGGTTTTGAAAGTAAACAGCAAACGAAAACACTAATATCAAGGCTTCTATCTTCTGGGATAAAGCGCCGTGTAGTCTATCAAAACTTTGCATGACCACCGCTGAGAGAACCTCAAGTCCCCTACGTTTATCATGTATTGTAATATGGAATATTCCATTAGGCCAGCACCAACGTTTCGTAGGGATTGACTCCAGCTTCAGGATATGTTCCTCTAAAATATTTGCACCGATTACCAAACTGCACGGTACTACAACCCGAAAGTCCAAAATATTAATCTTCACCGAGGTGAAAACCTCAAATCTCAGGGTCAGACAATAGAACGGAACCCGAGCGTAACATAACCAACTCCACCCGCTCCGACTGTCACGACACATTACAGGGCAGCCTTCTACAGGCAATATTGCTTGGTTGCTGCAATCTGAGCATAAACGTTCCATTTATTACACCAAAGAGAAATGCTGGAGGTCTCCTTTCCGACTGAATGAACGAATTTCCTAAATCCCATTACTTACGAGCAGAACAGAGGAGAAAAGGAGATCAACTTCGGCCAATATCTAACAGGACTTTCTTTTCTAGGAGCCTCACATAGGCTTGGACTTTCTCCAAAACTCCCTGTGACTTAACCATACGTCAAAACTTCGCTACAAATCTAATCCAATTATAGAGATTGCTTGGCGAAGGAAACCGAATTATCAATACTATGAGCCTAAAGACTGAATTACACGAACATGCTTCAGCTGCAATTAGAAATGATCCCATCTCTCTTTCTCTCTCCCTCTATTTCTCTGTATGTGTATATATATATATATAACTTTCTTTCTGGAGGTTTAAAATTCAGTTGTGTATGATAATGACCGCCTCTGCGGTCTGGTGGTTAGAGTTCCTGGCTACAAATCCAGAGGTCCCGTGTTCGATTCCCGGATCTACCAGATTTTCTGAGAAGTCGTGGGTCTGGAACGGGGTCCACTCAGCCTTATGAGGATAACTGAGGAGCTACTTGAATGGAAAAGTAACGGTTCCGGTCTAGAAAACCGATATTAACGGCCGTAGGGATTCGTTGCGCTGACCATGCGACACCCTCTACCCTCCAAAGTTGACTCTAACTTCGCTGACAAACGGCGGTCGCTCGGTCAGTATAGTTCGCTTGCGGACTAAAGGCCACAGAGTTTTTATATATAATGTTAAATTAGTTTTGTCACATATGAACAGAGGTCACGCACGCTTCAGCGTATCTCAAAACGCCTATGGTTAATGAAACGTTGAGAACTCCTGACTTAATTCCGTGTAAACCTACTTCAGAAACTGAACGCAGCCAAATTGCCCGTATCCCGTGATAAAGGAGAGAAATGTTCACGGTGTTCGCAAATACAGAAACTAGGGTAAACAGATATGCAAATAAGCAGGTTTTCAAATACGGATGCTGAAAATTTCCTATTTGCGAGATCCTGCCTTCGATTCCCGAACCGAAGGCTGACTCTCATGAATGATTTAGTTTCCTTGTTATCCGCAATCCTACCTGACAAATTCTGGGACTTTATTATAACTAAATTACAAACACGTGAAACGAAACGGTCGTGTTTTGTTTCATCCAACCGAGTTAGTTACCAGAACACCTACATAAAATTAATTTTCTTTTAACTCGCTTGGGGGGAGGGACCTGTAGTACAATTGGGTCCACTCGGCACGACGGCCACTGATTGGCCTATTGTTACCTGCCCCGGGAGATTATGATGATGGAGAATTTCATGGAATGAAGATTGGCAGGGTAAACCGAAGTACTCGGAGAAAACCCACCCCAGCGCCACTTTGTCCACCACATATCCCACTTGACCAGACCCGGGATCGAACTTGGGCCGCCGCGGTGGGAAGCCAGCCACTAACTGTTTGAGCAATGGCGCGGCCTAGCACCTACATAACTCCAAGGAGAGGATTCTTTCGTTATAGACTGGCATTCGCTCAGCTGGTCAAGTAATCGTCACCTTTCATGCAACCAAACAGTTCGTTACAGTATTCACAAGAGCCAACCCTTAGGTTCTATCCTGATACATCTGCAACCAGCTGCACCACTCAGTTTCCTTAATGTATCTTTTCGGACCTGTGCAATATAGTCTAGATACTGAAAGAGCCCTTAAATAATAGCACATAGCGGTAATATTGAGTGATTCTAAATTATTGTCGTGAGTTCTGTTTGTATGCCACAGAACCCCTGACAATAATTTAGAACCACATTTTATTACTAATCTATCTAAGTGTATGTTTGCCTTCCAATTTGCCTTTACCCTTCAGAATGAAACTTTCTATGTAGATGTGTTTCTCTTCTCCCATTTCGTGCCCCCTGTCACGTGCATCTCTTTCTATCCGGTTTCATCACGTTATAATAATAATGAGAAGCAGCACAGATTGTGGAGTTCCTCACTAGACAGCGTTCCATCTTCCATACCCATTCCAATATAGGCCTCTCATTCAAATGTGTTCTCTCACCGATACAATATGGCCTATGAAATTTAAAAAAGACATCCTTCAATAAAGTAGGAAATAAAGAAAAGTAATTTAAAGTTAGTCTGACAAAAAGTGCTAACAGGTTTTTAGAATGCATGCAATATGTAGGCTACACAGAAAATTCTACGAACTTGTAACTAGATGCCATAAAATTTTAATGAATGCAGAAAAGTTATATTTCAGAATTAGCCATTAGTACATGAGTTTTATGACTTCGAAGCTTACATATATATTCCGCTACCCTCTTTAATCTCTGTAAAAATATAGTCTCACAGAGTTCTCCTTTGAATATTTGATCCTTACAGCACAGAACTTGACTAAGCTCCAGCATTTAACCTTTTTTTTTTGTAGGACAAAACAATAGGACATTTGAAGTTCTATGTGAGTCGATGTATTTGCTGAAAAATGGCGAATTTTCTTTTTATCGTCAGAGGCTCTTTCTTACAAATGCCTTTCTTGCTGATTTAAGTAACGGGAATTGCTTATACTTTGAAGAAAGCAGTCTTCTGGGATTTGGCACCGTGTATATGTGGTGTTAACCGACGTTTCGGAGGAACGTATCGCCCCCAGCTTCAGGGTAGAAGAAAAAGTATAATAAATCTGCAAGCGACAACACCGTGAGAAACGGTAAAGCAGACTTAGTCACCGCCGTGAAAGCCTCAAATCTTACACAGCTTATACTTTAATTCACCCTGGAAAAATAACTTCTCAGCTGTCTTAAACTTCTTGGTATTTTGAAGAAAGAAATCTTCTGGGATGTGGCGCCGTGTAGATATTGTGTTAACCGACGTTTCGGGAGGAACGTATCGCCTGAAGACGGAGGCGATATGTTCCTCCGAAACGTAGGTTAACACAATATCTACACGGTGCCACATACCAGAAGACTGCTTTCTTCATAGTCACCGCTGTGAAAGACCTCCAATCTTACATACGTGTACTTGGTATTTTGTTTCAAAATTTTAAAAAGGAGAAAACAGACAAATATTACACTTAAACTATCCATTATTTTCCTGCCGTATTCCATTTCTTGACCTTAATCTCTCGCTTTACCAAAATGAAGCAAAAATATAAAGTAAAACTTATTTCACCTTTCATAATTTCACTATTTTACAACTATCTATTGTAGCAAATTTATAGTGAAAGCGGAAATAAAGGATAAATGCTTGCAGATTCTCTTCCACAACATCTATATAACATCTTATAACTCCGCCTATGTCATCGCCACCAACGTAGGATTCCGGAACTATAAACGACAATACACTCGTATGTTCAGAAATAAAATGGATATTTGTTTCAGTAATAATTCAATTAAGTTCACTACAATAAAATGCAATTCTTGTTTATTTACGAAACTTAGCAAATAATATATACGTGTATAAATTAATTAATAAATCTGTTGGAACAACGGATTTTCTTGATAAAGCTCTGCGTAATGGAAAAGTAGCCTCCATGAGATGAGGCTGGATCTGCTCCTTGTACGTACTGTACTTGAAGGCTTCCTTGTTACAATTACAGTCCACTCAGGCTCCATTGTGCGAAACATAAGGCCTAGTTGCTATTCCTGCCAGGAGAATTATTCCTTATTATGGCACATAGTATTTTAATGAGGGAAAATCCTTTCAGAATTTCACAGAGAGTAGAATTCTACAAGAGAGCATACGCCATCATTATGAGAGGAGGAAGTAAAGTGTTCTAAGAAAGAATACAGTATACTGATGCGATACAATATCCCATTCGAGATATGAACCAACTCTACAATAATTATCCCAATAATACGATTCGAATATTCTACACTTCTATTTGAAAGGTGATCGGCTATAGTATCGGTCAGACACCAGCTATCCTAACTGGGAGGCTTCTTTGCGTGTTTCCTCAATACATCCTTGGAATTACCGAGAGATTAAGAGACCCAAATTTTAATTCCAACTCCTCCAATTCATTTTTCAATCACCTTATTATCCGATGCTACACAGTCCCTATATTGACCAGCGTAAATAATACAAAATAGAACAAAAATTAGGAGTCGGAGAAACTTCCTTACTCTGAGAGGATATACGTGTATTTCGTCTTATGACACAAAGTTGTATCTTACGTGGGACACAGGAGTGCATCTTAATAAGGTGAAAGAAATCACTTTAAAATGATAAAACATTCTCATGTCTGTGGACAATAAAGCAGAGAACTACGCTACAGACAGACAGAGGCTACGCTAGTTCTGAAAAAAAGATAGTTTAAGTAGAAAACTGAAGACAACTTTTGGTTCTTTCGCAATGAAAAGATATACTCGTACGTGGTACAGTCATTAAGTTCGTGGACTGTCGTTTTGTCGCATCATATTACAAGGGATTCACATACACTTACTTACACAGATCCACATCGGCCCTCAAAATAGTTGCCGTTGCCCGCTATGCAAGTCTGCCAACGTTGATATAGCTGCCGGAAACATTGCTGAAACATATTGGCAGGAAATTCCCGTACGGCGTCTCTTGTGGCAATGATGACCTCGGACGACTGAAATCTATGACCACGTAGCTTTGCGTTCACGCGATGAAAGAGAAAGAAATCGCAGGGTGCGAGATCAGGTGAGTACGGAGGGTGTGGCAAAACGGTGACCTGTTGTCTTGCCAGTTCCTCTTGCCGCACTGCGGCCCAAAGCTTCTTCGCAGTACAGTTGCTTCATCATGTTAAACTTCTCGCTACGGGATTTGCCTAGTTTTCGGTAAAACTTGATTGCCCGTTACTCAAACTGCCACATTTTCGATTTCCGACACCCGCATTTAACTGCAGTTCACAACAGAGACCGTAATTCTGCTTACACTGTTTGCACAAAATTGTCTCTTGTTGTGACGAGACGTGAACTGACAGGGCATCATATCGTGCATCAGCCTATCCGCTGTAATGCACTGCACTGACGCCCTGCGGCCTGTCCACGAACTTATTGACTATGGTAGTGTAAGTACGTCTATTAGCCATGTGCACGTCCACATGTTGCAGCTATAGAATAAGGGACTTCATAATACAGAGCTTTATTAAATGTTGTCGGATCACTGTTAAAATGGGAACAAAATAAGACATTTTCCTGAATACCTGCCGCATTTCTGCTTACGTCTGGAGCGTAAGTTTACTAAAAGTACCTACATATCAGACCAAAAGAGTTTCGAACAAACGTATTCGCGAAATAGGAAATATATACTCATTGTAATTCCGATATGGGTCAGCGTTTCTGGCTACAGATCCAGAGGTCCGGGTTCGATACCCGGTGCTACCACATTTTTTCTGAGAAGTAGTGTGTCTGAAACGGGGTCCATTAAGCCTCTTTATGATAATTTGGAGGCTATTTCAAGGAAATAGCGACTCTGGTCTAGAAAACCGAAATTAACGGCCATGGGGATTCGTTATGCTGACCACGCAACACCCTCTATCCGCAAAAGTTGGCACTAACTTCGCCCACAAACGGCGGTCGCCCGGTCGGTATAGTTCACTTGCGAACTAAAAACCACGCAGTTTTTAATCCCGATATACTTTTGCCGTATTTATTATGGGTTTCAAATAATGAAACAAGAGAGACTTCATGCTTTGCCAACTCATAACTAGAGAATCAAACTTAACATTCGTTGATTAAATAGCTGTTCTCAATTACAGAGTTAATACGACTCAATTATTACGTTATGCCTATGTTTCCTAACTTCTATTACTAAAGTATAAAATTTTAATCACAGTTTAATTACACACATTTCTGCGAAGTCTCGTTGGTGTTTACTGCAGATGGTGTGGCAGTTCAGAAGTTTCCTAATTCCAGTATATTGGGCCTTAAATCGATTTTACACCCATTCTTTCGGCCACTGACTCCTATTTTAGGACAGCTGTAACGAGGTTCTTTTCTCGGTTGTTTCTGATACGCTCAACAAACTCAGTAAAAATGCCACAGTTTTCTGCCAGCCAAAGGCGCATCATAAAGAGTATTCTACACTCTCCACCAGTTCGCAAAATTTCCTCTGCCTCATGCCTCATAGAGCTCTCGCCATGTTGAACTGTCATGTACGTATGTATATAAGGGGTGGGCCAAAAATATCCAGCCCTCGCACCGCGACCTTTAATGATCTATTGTGCTTCCCCTTTGGATTAACCCTTTATTAATCCTACACTTCGAATGAAATGTAGGGCTTTATTTATGGGGGCGTCATAATAGTCACTTGGTTCCATGAAGAATTGATCCAGGTGGCGATATCTTGAATAAGCTATAGCCTCACAGACACATAGGATGTGCGTGGTTGATTCATCTTCTTGTAGGCACCTTTCACAGGTTGGGTCATCTATCAGTTCCAGTTTGTAAAGGTGCCCTTCAGGTGGCAGTGTTCACTAAGTAATCCTACCACCCATCTTAATTGTTGTCTGTTTAATTTCCTGATATGAATACCTTTGCCTGTTTGAGTCCAGTTATAGAATCCCAGTGTTTTGTGTGATTTATGTTAGTCCAGTCCCAGATCGCTTTCTTGGCAAGTCCTACTGAGATGCCGCAAGCTGGGTCAGGTCCTATGAACGGCTGTTTAGATCCTGTTCTTGCCAGCTGATCTGCGGTTTCATTCCCTGCAATACTCTCCTACTGAGATGCCGCAAGCTGGTTCAGGTCCTGTTCTTGCAAGCTGATCTGCGGTTTCATTCCCTGCAATACCCTCATGACCTGGCACCCATATCAGTTGAACTCTCTGAACTGCCATTCTTTTCTAAATGTGACTAGTTTTATATCCTCTGACCACAAAAGTCGTATAAGTTCGTTGTTCTTGTTTGGTGCAGTCAATAGATGGCAGGTGAAGTGTCATGATGTCACTACTCAACAGACGGTCTAATGCAAGCAGAGGAAACTGATACGGCTGCAGGGTTCAGTACCTTCATGAGGCAAAAATATTTATCGGCTTATCGATTTCAATAATTAATTCTTAAACAGACTTCAGTGTAATACATGTGTCACAAAGTTTATGAATGTGTGCAGAATTTTCTGTTCATTTAGCTGTAGGATTACAGGATGAGCCATTTCATTTAATTAAACAAATTAATGTAAAAGAGCACATAAAGAGTTAACTGTATGTGCGTGCCAGTCTACCCTGGGGCGATAAGCCGTGGTTTTAGAACAATGTACAGCCACCCATTTCAGTGACTATAACGACATCAAAGCGGAGTTATAAAACTGCTACATCCCGGTGTCCAGTGAAGTTATGACATCATCGTTCGTGGGAAGAGAAACTAATTATATGCAACAAACTTTGGTGAGACTGAACGTCTCTTTACGTAAAGTANTATAAAGTTATCCCTGTAAGAGACCGTGAAGACCCATAGGGTTGTGAGACGTTGAGGGTCCCACATTTTCTAGACAATCGACTCAAAGATGGCGGTAAGGTTGTCAGCCTTACGCGCCGGCCGCGCTTTACTTCCCAGGAAAATTATTTAATTAAGAAACGTGCTTACAACATTAACGTACGTATGCCCCCCATAACTATACCCACTTCCTCCTCTCGTCAAACTGTGGCTGAGACCAATCAGAAGAACGCTCTGCAAGAAAGAGGGGAGTGTGCAGTGAGCCGGCTCTAATGGAGTCCAGCAGTGCACAACCAAACTCTGCTGCTAAGTAATCTTAGAAATCGGGCAAAAGTCGTCTCCATCTTCGGTGTCGCTGTTACACGTTGTATTTGAAGCTCCTGCTTTGTTTCTACATCACATGTTCAGCATTTCTCAAATCACTCATTTTCCTTGGATAATTATGTTGAGGACAATGTTTGAACCCAAGAGAGATGAAATGACAGGAGGTTGGAGAAAACTGCATAAAGAGGAGCTCCATAACTTGAACTCTTCTCCCAGTATAATTAGAATGATCAAATCAAGGAGAATGAGGTGGACAGGGCATGTGGCACAAATGGAGGAAATGAGAAATGCATATAAGTTATTGGGAAGAAAGCCGGAAGGAAGGAGACCACTTTGAAAACCAAGGCGTAGATAGGTTCTTGTGAACAGGGTAATGAACCTTCTCGTTTCATATAATGCTGGAAGTTCTTCAGTAGCTACACAATTGGCACCTTCTCAAGAATGTCTCAGCTCCATGAGTGAGTGAGTGAGTAAATAGTGACAACAATGCACTCCACTGCACTGAACTGCTCAGGATAGAAAAGTCTGGAACCACTGCCAAGCGACAACTGAGAGCCTCGACTGAACGCTGTCCCCAGATTCTTAACTGCAAATGGTTGTTGTATGTCAAGAAAAGAAGTGGACTGCCATCTTACATTGCATCCACCCGCCAAGCATTACGGTGAAGTCTGTCCCGACATAGGATCTACTGTGATTTCAAAGCACCAATTCTTTACAATAATATACACTGTGCAGAATATGTGCATTTACTGCCCACTCTATATGTTTCTGCTACGGTTTGTATCTACATGCTATGCTAATACAAATAAGAAGACAAATAACCTAAGACTGCAGTAGAATATCATTGCTCAACAACTGGAATTCTTTCAAGGCTAAAAATTTGTAAAAGTGTAATAAGAAATGACTGATTTGCAATCACATTCTCTGTTAATTATTCCAATACCAATAACAATTAGTTATATAAATCTTCAAAAAATACCTTCTCCCTCACTTTATTAGCAAAACCACCTTCATTCATTCATTAATGTCTCTATGGCACTTTGTTGGGCCCTGGTCTATTCTTCAGTTTCCTAATCTTTTTACACGGAACTTGGACGAGTGATCAGCCCGTCTCAAGGCTGCTAGGAAGACACAAACAGAATAAAAACACGCACAGACATTCGAGCCCACGATCCCAGCTTCCGAGCGAGCGAAGACAGTTCATGCCTTAGACCAAGCGGCCACTGTGACTGACTCCCTACTCAGCATAAATTTTTATACTCGTACTCCAATCGATTAAAATATCAGATTGTCCTTAATTAGTTGATATTGTTAGGAGTTATTGATCTCGTATAATATAATGAAGAAAACAAACCCCACATGTGATCACGTCAGCATTATTAGTATCAGGAAGATGTCTGGAAAATTGAACACCATGGAGTATTATCGTTTTTGAGAAGCTGATAATGGTCAATAAATTCCCCGCCTTTTATGGAATCTGAAGGTTTATTATCGTGTTAATAAGAGCCCGCACTGTCCATGTCTTGAGCCATATTAATTGAGATCACCCCCGCCGCTCTGCTTCTTCAAGCCACCTTGAACTGTCCTCCTCTCACGTGTATCTAGTTCACTCTAGTCTCTTCTTTTTAGCGTTCCGACAAAAGTTCTGCAGAAAATTATTGTCTCTCGTGCATGCTAACCGTCCTTGACTTTATCGCCCAAATATTCTTCTTCTTCCTCCTTCTTATATCAAAATATTTTCTCTGTATCCTATTCGCTGGGACATTTAATCTGGATTTCTCACTTCAGGTCACCGTCTAAGTTTCATACCCATACAAAACAAGACGTAAAATTGTAATTAAACCGGAAATTTATAATACTAATTATGCATATATAAGATCCTAACTCGGAGAGATTCATGGAGGTAAGCCTAGGCCCAAATGAGGGCTGTAGCGCCAATGAAGGAAAAAAGATATTAACTCTCTGATCCACTTCAACCCCTATCATCAGTTAGCGTGAAACATTTTTGTGTATTATGGGCTGTTTAAGCCGCGCCATAACTCAAGCGGTTAAACGCTGTCTTCCCAACCCCGGCGGCCCGGGTTCGATCCAGGGTGTGGTCAAGTGGGATTTGTGGTGGACAAATGGGGCGGGTTTTCTCCGAGTACTTCGGTTTCCCCTGCCCATCTTCATTCCACCAAATTCTCCATCATCATAATCACCCGGGGCAATCTACAACAGGCCAATCAGTGGCCGCCGTGCAGAGTGGACTCAGTTGGACTCCACCCCTTACTAAGTGAATTTAAAAGAATTTTAATTATGGGCTGTTTTGTTGCATCCAACCACTCAAATTTTAATACAATCTGCTCATACTGTAAAACACACTATGTTAATGCACGTAAATGCTCTTATCATTAGAGGTTAATTAAAAGTTAATTCGAAACCCTCGCTACGCGTTATCTCGATACGCAGCACAACACTTGAACGCTTTTTAAACTCTTTGGGGGCTCTTTAACCTGCTTCTGTCGACATCACTTTCTCATTAGGCCGGGCAGCAAGTTTCTCTTTCTATTGTGTTCGTTACTCTGAAAATAAGTCTGACCACTTATTAGTAACAGTGGAAATTTCTAATTGTTTCCTTTGTTCTTTTGACTTAACAAGTTCGAATTCTAACCACACGCAAGTACAACATACTTAGTTCATTCTGAAAATAAATTAATGCTACGGAGAAAATATCTCTTCAGAACAGAAGCAACATGTTTTATGGGACCTGTCAAAGTACAAGTATGGTTTTCTGTACATGGTCTAATGCTAATATCACTAAAGGTTTAGTATGTATAATATTAAGCTTATGTAAAATTGCGTTTCTTTTCAAGTACTTCTGTCAATTAAATAAAATTTAAAATATTGGTTTATACTTCCCACATCACATATTTCCTCTCCATTATAAATATAAATTTGTTAATTATGTTTAAAAATATTCGGAATTTATTATGAGCAACATAAAAGAACGGTAAGTACACTTAGCAAAATGTAAGGTTGAAGCCAGGGCCGCACCATACAGGCAGCTCAAGCGGTTAGCCGGTGGCTTCCCACCGCGGCGGCCCGGGTTCGATCCCGGATTTGGTCAAGTGGGATTTGTGGTGGAAAAAGTGGCGCTGGGGCAGGTTTTCTACGAGTACTTCGGTTTCCCCTGCCAATCTTCATTCCACCAATTGTTCCACAATCACCCTCACCTATCATCTGGGGCTGGTACAATAGGCCAGAAGTGGCCGCAGTACAAGGGACTTAGCCCCACCCCACTAGCAATAAAAAAAATGGTTGAAGCCGATGGTACATGATAAATACCACTGTTCTCCAAAGGGCCAAATTAGGTTACAGAGTTTCAAAGCAGACGCCGGTTCGGAGTTTCTTTACTCTAATATTGCTGTAATTCGAAAGTACGAGTAATGTTACATTAACTGGCACAAGATACTGTATGAAATATTTTACATGCCTCTTCTTTCCTAACATTAAACTCCACTTTATAACTAACTGCTGGATAGTACAGGACAAATGTTTAATCGAGTTAATTTATTTATTTATTCACCCATAATACAAACACATAATAACAAATCCGACGAGAGATAAGGGAAGAACCAAAAGCAAAGGCACTTCACCGAGAACAGCGGCGCAAGAGTACATACCCGTTGGAGAGGAAACGCAAAGAGACGACGGACTAATCAGATACTGATGCCGGAAGCAGCGTCATCAGCAGCGACTTGAAGCACAGAGCAAATGATGCTCGAGATGGTTCAAGTTCGTATAGCAACAGGCGTGACCAGAGTGGTTTGAACGGCTGTTGTACTGCGATGTGGAAAGCAAATGGAAAAACTACCACATTATCACTTTTCCTGGATAGTCTCTTTCCAAAAACAGAAGATCGCATTAAGTGGAGGAACTGTTTTGGAAGAGACTGTGGACCTGTCGTCTGACAGATTACTGATGAATGAATGAATACAAACAGTGGAAAGAGGCATAATTTGTGTCATCTGATGACCATACAGCACTCATTGTAGTTGCATTAATGTAGATTAGTTTTATGTGGGAAGTATAAAAAGTCACATTTATGTTAGATATTCCTCTATCATAGTATCTGAAGTTCAAGTACTTGTAATATACTCCTACTCGAACTAGAAGTACATTAGTCTGCAATTATATGAATTATTTCACTTGCACGTAAATTATACTTCTTAATAGACGAGTTGATAACGCAAATTAACGCCATAATATCCCACAATGAAACGGTCTTCTCGTCTTTCCATCATGTTTCCGAGTTAGCGAAAAATCAGCAGACACATCAGGAAGTTAAAAAATTAATTGAAGTTTTATTCTGAATCGCTATGAATTCCTAATACCTGTTTTAATGGAGATACAGTAAAACTTGGTTATAGCAACATCGGTTTCTGCGACACCTTGTCTATTGCGTCAAATATTCAATGGTACGAACTAATTCCTCATAAAGCAACTGTTTTTATACCTTGCTTAGTACGACATGCACAAATGCATCAACCTCGTATGTAACGTCATTTTCATTCCTGAATTTCTCTGATATCGTGGGAAAGTTCGATGTGTCTGCCCACCCTCACTTTCTCTACTTGCTGACGTGACTGTCCTGGAAGAATACGACCGCGGGCTGCAAGAGGAGCGTGGGTTTTATGCGAAAACAAGGGTGTGGGGTGGGACTGCGTGAATAGTGCAAGAGGACGCGGCAGGTTGTTAACTGCATTCCTTTCCTAGAATCTCGTCTAACAGGACCTCACATTGTCTACTTACCCTATAGTGTTCCTGCCTAAACCCAGAGAAGTGCAGTAGCGAAAACATGGCAATGAAAAGGAAAGTTTTAAGCATTGAAGAGAAAGTTAAAGTGATTCGTGAAATATTGTGTGTATTGTCAGTGAAAAGCGCTGTAATATGTCTTTGATATTACACATTTGGGCAATTCCACGTTAATGTTACGTTAGTCTGTACTTAACTACGTATTTCACTAAAAAATGCAACATTTTAACTCGGTTTTTGGTAGATTTTTACGTGACTAACATAAGGCTACTGTGGAAGTGCCCATTTCGGTTACAACGACATTCGTTTATAACGACACTATTTTTAGGTCCCTTTGATGACGTTATAACCAAGTTCTACTGTAATTACTACACATTTTATCAAATTTCCTCTGAATAATTTATTCTTACATTCTACATCTCGAAGAATATTTTTAACACCCAGAAAATAACTGAATCTTTAGATTCATGGAACATATTTCTTCTTGAGGAACATCTAAACGTTCATGTAGTCAAGATATTAAGAACCTCCTGCCAAAGCCAAAAGTTAACACAACTCCTTTTTACTTATATACAGTCCGCTAAATTGATGGTATATATTACAGCTTTGAGTTTAGCGTCCATTTCAATGTTACATTCCCATCAGTGCATAGTCTCCCAAGTGGCCTCCCTAGTAACCTGAGAAGTGATTTGAAGTGATCTATTAATTTAAAGTCAGCCGTCGTTTAAAGACAGAAGGGAAGCCTCTGGGACCTATGAATGTCCTAGATGCGATGGATGTTTCACAGAAGTTCAAATATATGTATAAGGAATCCATATAACACTAGGACGATCTTCAAAATTAAACACACGCTTAGGAGTTCACTCGTGAGAACCAGGCCGGAAAGAAATCCGCGACAGACGGCACAGGGCATCTACAGTATTCCCTGTAAGTTTGGTAGCAGCTACATTGGCGAAATAGGCAGACCTGTAGCCGTGCGGCTCCGTGAACATAGGCACAGTCTCAAATAAGGTCGTCTAGAAAAATCAAAATTATCCCAAGATGCCTATGAAGAGAGTCATAGGGTAGCTTGAGATGAAGCTAAAATTTTGGAAGCTCGGAAGCTGGGATCGTGGGTTCGAATTCTACAGAAGGCATGGATTCTTTCTTTGTGTATGTGTTTATTCTGTGTTTGTGTTGTCCTGTGTTCAGGTAGAGGCCTTGCGAGGGGCTGATCACTCGTCCAAGGAGTCCTACCGTCTGTAAAATGATCATGAAACTGAGAAATCAGAGGCCAGGGCCCAAGGGGGGCTGTAGAGCCAGTTTAAAAAGAAATATATATATATGTTCGAATTACCACATATACAGTACTGCAACTCTTGCTTTCGTTTACATAATGAAGCCAAGAGAAATGAGTCAGCCTTCTCAATAATTAACTGTACATGTCCTGCAATAAAACACAAAGTACAAGTACGTGCAATTAGGCATGTACTGTTACTTTTTACGAAGAGATGCAGAGAACATTTCGCAGCGTATTGAAGCAATTACATTTCCCGCGTTCCCATGTCACGAATTCCTGTTCTGTTAGGCTTTAATTGCCGGGAAGCATCATCCCAATTATCTGGACTGCAGGCATGTGAAGTGGGGGGTTTATATGGCCTGTATTTTCGAAAAAAAAACTGAGCCTAGACAGAATATAACTGTTTTATAGCACTAGAGTACTGGTCTCTCGCGGCAAAACCTGTAATTTAAGGGGCTTCATGTACCTTCATGTGGCCCAAATTTAATTTCAAACATTAATTTTATCAATTATAAGGCTAGAACTTAAAATAATAAACTGACACATATCAAATAATAAAACGTTTTCGTAAGTTCATTTCAGAGTTACTGAAGTCCATTTATTTTTCCCGAATACAAGCCCTAAAGTAGATACTATAGGATTCTGACGATGGTGTATAACACACAGAGATATTGGGCTTTCGGACTTTATCCATCGTCCTGGTTTTAAGATAACTAAGAAAAACAGGACGTTTCGGAAACTGGATCTGTTTCCGTCCTCAGGTGAGGGAAAACACCTATTCTGTTGGGTCCCTTAGAAAGAGAATCATTGGACCTTCCAGTGATTGAGGCTAGCTCTTTCTAAGGGACCCAACAGAATAGGTGTTTTCCTTCATCTGAGGACGGAAACAGATCCAGTTTCCGAAACGTCGTGTTTTTCTTAGTTATCTTAAAACCAGGACGATGGATAAAGTCCGAAAACCCCAATATCACAAACCATTAACTTAGCATTTCTGACAGTTGCCTCTCTCAAGTTTTGTATATATACGTCACAGCCAGCAACAAAGCAATGCTCTTTCTTAAGGAGGGTTTACACTGGGGCAACTTAAAGCAACCCAGTTGCCCTCCTCGGGCGACTAGGTTGCTTTAAGTTTACCCAGTGTAAACCGAGTGCGACTGGTTGGTTCAATTTTTACGTCAGCTCGTGTAGAGATGTCACTGCAGACAGTTGCTGCTGCGGCTTATCTCATTTTGAGCAGAAGAAGAAAACGTCAAGAAGAGTGTGGTGCAAGAACATTTTTATTGACAGTGATATGCCTCGATTTTTAACCTTTCCTTTCGCTTCCTTCACCGAACATTCAAACTTCGTGGTTAATTCCTTCCATAGCTTCAACTTCTTCCGATTGTCTTTATAATTGGGATCCCACAAATCCCACAGAATGCTCTCTTCGTGGCATTCTTCGATAAGACACTTGGCTTTAACTGTGTCCCAACTCACCACGCCGCATTCGAGTAGGCAACTGAACCCACTAGCGATGGATAACCTTGCGGCCTGGAGCAACTAGAGGACGAGGGACGTGAGCCGCAAGCGATTGCGCTACCCACTACCTGCAAGTGAGCAACTTGCAGCATGCGATCGCGCCGCGAGCGGCTCGGTTGCCATTGGTTCCCTTAGTGTAAACCCGCCTTTATGCATTTGGAATTGTCGTGGAGTGTGATGCTGGGGCAATTGAAAGGAAGGTCTGAAGGCGTGATATATCGTTGTGTAGGGGGAACTGATTCTCAAGCTGCACCCAGAGTTCCTGTAACGTGCTTCATAATATTGATACCTTCAGCTGAATGGGGTTTCCTGATTATATTGGTTTGTGTATGGACACCAGAGGATCATGTGGTCTGCCATGTTCGTTACACTATGGAATGAACTGATCCTGGTCTGTCTTACAAATATTAAACATCTTGTGTAGGAATTCAATTTCTCACAGCGGCAGTTATGAAGGGGATATAGTGACGTGTAGTCCGTTGAAAGTCAACGGATGTTTCGGAGGAACATATCGCTTCCAATTTTGGGGTTGAAGAATAAGTCGAGCAAGAAATCAGCTTGAAAACTCGGCTTATTTTGCGACCCTGAAGTTGAAGGAGTATGTTTCCCCGAAAATTCCGTTGAATTTCAACAAACTGTATGGCTCTATATCCCAGAAGACAGTGCTCTTCAGTAAACGTGTTGCCGTCTTGATATGTCTCCTCAAATTCTTCTTCCGTAATTTGAAATATTCTGGAAATATCTTGTTCAGTTAATGACTGTGATGTCGCAAAAGAATATTCGATACGCTTTCGGAAGGAAAGTTCATTACAACGGCTGTTCAGAAAGTGGTTCAGACGCCATTTATTGGATTTTTCACTCGCTTTAGAAAATTAGTTAATTACCTTTTTTACTTTTGCTAGCTGGTATTCCAACAGAAGTAAAGACACTCTTGTACAAAAGTCCTAAATATTTCCAGTTCATTAGGAACAGTTATTCAAACACTTCTTTCATTTGTTTCACAAACACTGATTTTCTCTTAAGAGAAAATGTAGTTTCGCGAGATAAGGTAAAATCTAGCTTCGAGAGCCATAAAGGACAGAAACTGAATTACAATGTTTTGTTTCAGTGAAGAGGAACACAACTCAGAAATATCTCGAAACAAAAGTTAATAAATTTCTCACTTAATTATTGAATTCATTCCTAATACATGTCATATACTGGACATAAATTATTTTCCATACAACTCACTAATATTAAAAACATGTAAGTGTCCCATAATACTCATCACTCCATTTTGAAACTAGCAAAGACCAAAGGTTACAGGAACCAAAGGTTACAGGAACCTTGGTGTCGAGCCAACTGCCACTTTTCATGAAGTATGAAGTTTTGTGACATGTGCCTGGATTACAGATCAGTATCTAAATATTTAATAACGTTATTATTGTGAAATGAGATCTTAAGAATGCTTCACATTCTCTTGCCTACGTAGAGCCAGACGCAACAGATATTTAACCGTTGCGATTTCAGAGAAATCTAGCGGAACTGAGGGGAAATGTTCAGCATCATTGCACAAATACTGCAGCACAAACTTTAGAATAATGTTCCATATTATCCACCTGTCTCATTCTTACCGTCTTCCCTCTTCTTACAGAAAACTATCTTTGATTATAGTATTATCGCTAAAATAACCTGATCGGTCCTATAAAATCAACAATATCCTAAATCAACTGCCATGTTATGTGAAGTTAATTCAATAGCAAATATACTTGTAGCTTGAGTGGTTACCACTGTTCGCACTGGAAGGTACCTGCTTCATAGCTTTGTCCTAACAGCCACTATTATTACTGAGGGTATTTGAGGCGTGGTTTTCCTCAATCACTCCACACAGTAATTGTGGTATAGGGTTAAAGAGACTATGTCTTCTTCCTTACATTTTCTTTTAATTCATCATTTAGAAATTAATATTATACTGTCACGTGTACGCGCGACGAAAATAGCGAAAATATACGTACGGGATTTTGAATGCCATGTCTGTCTTTTCAAGTCAAAGTTAAAGTCAAAGTCACATTGCGATTGACTGTCAGTCAGTCTTGGTGTCGAGCCACATCTGGGACTCATGACCAGATATTTATTAATGTTTGACACTTACGGTCTTGTTTTGTGGGGCGCCCTCTCTGACGAGAGGACGGGTGTTTCTTTTGTATATGCTGCTGGCCCTTGTCAGCGCAGTCTTCCTCGGGGCCGAGTTCCCTGGGACTCGTGACCATATTTTACTGTCTCAGATTTGAGACTTCTCTTTTCGTCGCCTCCTACGACTGGCAGGGTCACGGTGGAGGTATTCGACCGTCTGTCTTTTCTGTCTGGGATCTCGTTATTTAGCCTCCGCATCGACCACACAGAAAAGAACCTCTACTCTTGTAGAGGAGTGTTTACCATGACGTTGCATAGCAGCGGTCATAGAAAACGCAGTACTTCTATTGTTACCTTGCGCGTATTCGGTCAGTTACCTAGCAACGCTCTGGCCATCCACGTTTCAATAGTGTAGCATCCTGCTGCACTTCAGTATTAAATAGTTTCACAGACACACGTGATGCACGTGAGACTGTGAGAGCATTTCATACTATCTACAAATTAGTCTGCCACTAAACGTAAAATAAAGTAAATGAAGAAACATCATCCAGTAAACCAAGACTCACTCCAAACTCTGCGCTGAGATCTGTAAAGCACTAACCACTGATCACCTGAAAATATAATTACTATTTTGAAACTCCTTTAAACACATAAAGGCATGCTAATTTACGCAGTCATTCAAAGTAATACGAGTATGCTACTTTTGCATGAAATTCTCCAGCAGCAAATTGCTTTCATCTGCAAGCGCGGTAAATTAGTGTACTGACAATGCACGCTCTGGTAATGAAATTCTGTGTTTGAAGTATTTAAACGGTTATTATACAGAATACAAATAAAATGGTATCGATCATACAGTGGGCAAATGCCTCAAAAACCACAATATTCCACACTTCACATGTATCAGCAAAGAGGTAATGAAAATATATTTATTCCTTTAAGGGAATTTTGGTTGATTTGGAACACGTCATAATCATATTTCCATTCATTTCATTAGCGTGTATCTGTGCTAGAGCATTTTCACTAACGCATATGAAATAAATTGAAAAAATATATGAAATAGGTGACTAATTTCAGCCTGAAGCAGAAGAGTCTGCAAGTAACTCCTACCAGTTTGCTTACATTAGCATAATAGGCCTTGATTATATTCAGCTAGTTGCGTTCGAAATTATGTATACGAGAACATAGAGTGCAACATCAGGTAGAAATTTATTACTAATAATTTTTTGAACTTCACACTATATCAGAGAAAAGTAGTTTAATTTCAAAACTCCAAACTTTTTAAGTTACTCGACATGATATACTGCATTTGTGTGTGTGTGTGTGTACATGATAAAAATTTAATGATTAGAAGTCGCCAATATATCTCGAAATTCGGTGCTAGTGGCAAGTTATTGCTTTATAGTACAAACACTTGGGTACTTACTTACTTACTTACTTACTCATAGAGCTGAGCCCTTCTGTAGGAGCCTGTAATTCTGCAGCTACTCGAGAATTTCCCAGTATTTTATGGAACCCGAAGGTTCATCACCGTGTTCACAAGAGCCTTCCACTGGTCCCTATTCTGAGCCAGAGCAATCCAATCCATATCTTTCCATCGTATTTCTCTAAGATCCAACTTAGTATCGTCCACACACCTACGCCTTCGTCTTCCCAGTGGTCGATTTAATTCTGGCTTTCCCACCAATATCCTCTATGGATAGGTACTAAACTTGTAAAATTATCATGAAACAAATATTCAATCGCCTAACCACAATACTTAATTAAGTTCGTTCCTAAAGACTGTCGTCGCATTACATTTACAAAAGGGAAGTATTTTTCATGTCATTTTACTTACAAATTTGTAATTCTGAAAGGGCTACTTCAGTGCTACACTTTTATGTTAAGAAATAAAAGGCACGGCAGACGTTTCGACTTAAATTATATGCCCTGTGATTTGTCAGAGTAGTATTGAAAGTGCTGACTCCCTTCCCAGGTATATGAGCATGAAATAAGCATCTATAATTTTTAAGAAACTCAAAAAGTAGCTGATATATTTATAACTTGAATGCGTGACGTGCTGTAACAAAACAAGTTACGATGTCATTAATAGTCAGAGTGAGAGTATACTCTCATAAATACACTCACGGCAAAATTAGCATAATCTAAATACAAGTATATGCCTGTATATGCGTGGGGTTCGCCGTGGCATAGTTGGTTGAGGCACGATGTTACAAGCTGGAAGGTCGCGGGATCGAATCCCGATGAGGTCATTGAATTTTTTCAATTTACCTAATCTTTCCAGCCGCACCGTGGCCCTGGGGGTCGACTCAGCCTCTTAACATAAATGAGTACCAGGAATATTCTTGCAATGTTCTTGGGGTTAAAGGGCGGCCGGAGGGTAGGGCTGACAACCTAAACCCCATCTATGAGCCGACTGTCTAGAAAATGTGGTAACCTCAACATCTCACAACCCTATGGGCTTCCAAGGCCTGTTACAGAGATACCTTTACTTTTTTACTCTTAGATATATGCGTGCGATTGGTTCAGGATTTATTTATGTGATGAATATGTTGCCAAGCCGATCACAAGTCAAGGAGGATGAGGTGAGCAGGTCATTTAGCACAAATGGGGAGACGAGGAATGCGTATAGGATATTAGTGGGAAAGTCAGAAAGAAAGAGACCACTGGGAAGACCAAGGCGTAGTTGGGTAGACAATATTAGAATGGATCTTAGAGAGATAGGATGGGATGGTATGGACTGGATAGATCTGGCTCAGGATAGGGACCAGTGGAGGGCTCTTGTGAAGACGGTAATGAACATTCGTATTCCATAAAATGCTGGGAAATTCTTGAGTAGCTGCAGAGTTGGCGGCACCTCCAGAAGGGCTCAGTTGATTGAGTAAGTAAGTAAGTAAGTAAGTAAGACGATCACAGTGGCCTCGCGGTCTAAGGCATGAACTGTCTTCGTTCACTGGGACGCTAGGATCGTGGGTTCGAATCCCATTCAAGGCATGGATGTCTGTGTGTGTGTTTATTCTGTGTTTGTGTTGTTCTGTATATAGAGAGAGGCCTTGCGACGGGCCGATCACTTGTGCAAGGAGACCTACCGACTGTGTATAAGATTCAGAAATTGAAAAGAGGCCAAGGTCCACCAAAGGGCTGCAGAACCGTAGATAGGTAAGCTGTCAATAGCTATTTATGTGAACGGTCGTATGGGGTTAATTCTTGTATACTTCAAAGCTAAATTGATTTAATGTAAAAATGACATATCCACATGAAACAGCAGTATTATGTGTTAAGCACAGTCACATATTCGCTTCCGAAGCAAAGCACAGCTATTGCAGCGAGTCTAAACTTCGAGCTTGTGCATTTCTTTCAGTGCGCCTAACAACTTCAGCGGCGATTCGGATGATAACGGCACTATTCTTGAACAATATATGTTAAATTTAATAATGAATTCTTTTATTAAACGTCTATGTATCACAGTCCGTCAATAATGCAACAGTTATTAAAATATTCACAATTTAACACTTATCACAACATGTTTCAATCATTGATGGTCATTTTCAGGTGTTTCGATGCGTCCAAACTGCTACACTGTTTTGATGAGCGTTAAAATAACATAAAATAAGTTAAAATAACATAAATAATTACTGAAAAATCCATTGCGGACTCCGTAGTATAGGGGTAACGTTCCCACCTCATGACTCAAGGTACGCGGGTTCAAACCCGGAGGAGGTCGTGGAATTTTTAAGGGCGGAAAAATTCAGGGAACAAGTTCTTCAGGAGGGAGGAGTTCCGGGTCTCTAGGAGACCTCTGAGCAAAATTAGGCAAAATGTTTCCCGCCCAAGTAGTTTCCAATGCCTCCGGTAGATGGGGAAGTGATCGGGTACGGATGCCAGTAGAGGGCCGACCTCGCTGGCAGAAAGGGGAGATAGCGGGCACCAGTATCGGTAGGGTATGGAGACAGTAGAAATTAAAGGGGGACGTACAATAGACTATTAGTAGCGGTGCATGGGGAAGCCCTCGCCTTCTATACTGAATAACTGAATAAGAATCCATTAAATTTTTTTCTATTAAAATCTTTCGTAAAATCCTATTTCATCTCATAAGGGGCGTCGTCCACTTGTTTAAAGCTAGGAAAAATTTTAATGGATTTAAGTAATTATTTATATTATTTTCAGTGGACTTCAACGCGCGATTTTAGCGCACATCAAAGCAGTGTAGTAGTTTGGAAGCATCGAAACACCTGAAGATGACCATCTATGGCCGAAACATCTTGTATTAAGTGTTAAATGGTGAATATTTTAATAATTGTTGCAGTACTGACGGACTGCGATACATAGACGCTTAATTAAAGACGTGCAACAGGATGCTGAAGTACAGAATGAATTCTTTACTTTAGTTCTATGAACCACAGATTGTAAATCCTTCATTCAAGCAGCACCTGCCCACCAGACACAACTGTTGCTCAAAGTTACAGAGCTTTATCCTTCACTCTCAAGAAACGTAGAAACATGGCACCTGTTGGTGAAGCCATTGCAGATACGTCATCCATTAACTACACAATTAAGAATCAATATCAGACATACGGGTTCGTTATTTCGTTCAACAACACTCTAATTTACAATCAATACATATTAACGTCCCTTTAACGCCGGCTTCCCATCGCGGCGGCCCGGGTTCCCTCCCGGGTTTGGTCAAGTGGGATTTGTGGTCGACGAAGTGGCGCTGGGGCAGGTTTTCTCTGAGTACTTCGGTTTCCCCTGCCAATCTTCATTCCACCTATTGCTCCACAATCACCCTCACGTATCATTAGGAGCTAGTACAATAGGCCAGAAGTGGCCGCAGAACAAGGGCCTTTTTATTTTTTTATTGCTAGTGGGGTGGTACTAAGTCCCTTGTACTGCGACCATTTCTTACCTATTGTACCAGTCCCAGATGATACGTGAGGGTGATTGTGGAGCAATTGGTGCAATGAAGATTGGCAGAGGAAACCGAAGTTCTCGGAGAAAACCTGCCCCAGGGCCACTTTGTCCACCACAAATCCCACTCGGGATGGAACCCGAGTCGCCGCGGTGGGAAGCCAGCGACTAACCACTTGAGTTATGGCGCGGCCTACAAGGGACTTAGTCCCACCCCACTAGCAATAAAAATAACAACAAAAAAGTCCCTTTATCATCTGTAACAAAGAATCGTCTTTCCTTCAATCGTCATAGTATATATCGTAGTTTATCTATACGCTTATGAATGTAGTTTATTAAAATTAATGTATCAACGTATTAATGCAATAAGTTGTATGTAATTTTGTCGACGGTCACTAGATAAAAACGGATTTAAATTTCAGAACACTATTACGGAATTTGATTAAGCATTTACTGATCACAGCTTGAATTTTGGCTTTACAAATTATTCGGTATAAAAGGTAAATGGCCGGTCAAGGTAGTCCAACGGTTTAAGGCATGTACTGTCGTCGCTCTCTCGGAAGCCGGGATCGTGGTTTCGGATCCCACACAAGACATGGATATTTGGAATGCGTATACGTGTATATTTATTCTGTGTTTGTGTTGCCCTATGTTTAGGTAGAGGCCTTGCGACGAGCCGATCACCCGTCCAAGAAGTTCTACCTTCTGTAAAATTATGACAAAACTGAAAATCAGAGGCCAGGGCCGAAGGCGGCTGAATTAGCAATCAAGTAAACAAACGTAAATTCGAAATTTAAATCTTATATTATAGACATGCACAAAATCGCACCTCAGTGAATATTAAAGAAAACTCCGTTGCCCGTAGTCCGCAAGCGAACTGTATCGACCGAGCAACGGCCACTTGTCGGTGAAATTAGTGCAAATTTTGCGGATAGAGGGTGTCACGTGGTCAGCGCAACGGTTCCCCACGGCCGTTATTTTCGGTTTTCTAGACCGGAGCAGCCATTTCCTTGAAATAGCTCCTCAAGTATCTTCACGAGGCTGAGTGGACCCACTACTTCTCAAAAAATCTGGTAACGCTGGGAATCGAACCCAGAGCCTCTGGATCTGTAGACAGGAAATCTGATCACTAGACCATAGAGGCGGTTCAGTGAATATTAAAACGAGTAATTAAAGCGCGTCGACATTTTGGTTTGGTTTGTGACATAAAACGTCTGAAAGAAGACTACAAGTGTCTAAGGTGAACCTCACTTTAACGCTACAGGATGGATCAGTGTGGAGTGTAAGAACAATGACATAGTCAGTGCTAGATCAGAATTACGCTTTAAAATTAATAATAGTTTGGATTGTAGGTTCCATTATTTGTACCCTACCCCTCCCACACTACTGCTTTCACTTGTATACTTGCCCTTCCCCCCTACCTTCTCTGCTCTCACATAGCTGTGTATATTTCCACACAGTCTGCTTTTACGGGTTCTCACGGTCTCTTCGCTTGCAGATTTCTTATATTTTTTCTTCTACCCTGAAGATGGAGGCGATACGTTCCTCCGAAACGTCGGTTAACACCACATATACACGGTGCCAAATCCCAGAAGACTGCTTTCTTCATTATTTGTATCGGTGAATATGCTCAAATGCCAGATATAACTAATTTATCGATTTATTTTTCCATTCGTCTATAGCTACGTCCATAATTTTATCAACATTCCTGGAATTTCTGAATTTATATATACAGGAAATTTAATATACTAGTATGGCAAAATTCTACCTTGTTAATGTGTGACATATGATAAATATTCTTTAATTTCTGAAACCATAAAACTGTAAAAATATGTAACTATTCTGGTTCCACTGCATCTGATATATCTGTATACTTTTTTGGTAAAAAATGAACATCACTTTTAGAGTTCCGATTGTCGAAAATGTATCTAATGGCGTCCTCGCATATAGAGCGCAAATGTGACCTCCCTAGTGAATTCACACACTGTTACAGAATGTATATAGATAGCTCATGTCAGTGACAATTATTCTAGCTTGGAGCTATCTGACCCATAGCTGCATCCGCTTGACGCATTCGGTTTTATTCAAATGCGCAGACTCTCCTGCGTGTATTACACAATATACACGTAAAATGCAATATATCAGCCTCTCTGCTCGAAGCCTGTGTAGCCGGCAGCTTTTGAAAAACTACAATTCCTGTTTCAGTAGCATTTTATTTTACTCAGAGGCCTAGTCTCTTTTAGATATAACAACAAAAAGGCACGTGTACCCTCTACTTAACTGCGGTACCCACGGTAGAGCAATTCATACTATTTCCAATTAAAAATCCAGTTTACAATTTTATTATGTTTGTCAATAGTTTCAAAACATTGCTATGGAAATTACCAGTAAAATCGAAACAAAACAGAACTTTGCATTATTTGGTCTGATAATGATGAGCATTCTGTAGTAGTTTCTGATTATTGAGATCTCACTTGTGACCTACGATGTCTGACAATAAAGTTAGCGCACTCGTTGCCGTATGTTTGCCATGGCAGCAGCGGACAAAAACCTCAGTATGGTTTGATGACATTGGCATATCAGCGCTTCACAGCTGTGTTGTTGTTGATCTATGGCAGTCTCTTTCTGAGTGGCGCCTATTATTATCTGAGTCTGTTTTGGTTGTCGTCTCGAGAGTGTCGGAGTTGGAATTAGAGCACTGTCTGTGAGGGAGTTTTTAGCTAGTAAACAAATAACTTTGCTGAACACCCTCCTTATTCACCGGATCTAGCCCCCAGTGACTTTCTTCTGTTCCCGAAGATAAAGGAAATATTGAAAGAAAGACGTTTTAATGTCATTGTTGACATTATGAATAATACGACGGCAGCTCTGAAGGCCATTCCACAAAACCAGTTCCAAAATTGTTTCGAAAGGTGGCCTAGGTGCTGGTATCAGTGCATAGCTTCCCCCTTGGGATACTTTGAAGAGTACCACAGTCATATTCAGCGATGAGATATGTAACACTTTCATTGCGATGAGTTCGCGAACTTTATTGTCAGAGCACGTACATAAATTGGCCACAGGTATCCTATTGATAATCAAAAATTTCCATTAAGCTGACCCAGGAATATCTTCCATGGGACAATGTATACGCAAAAACAAATTCACGGCAGGGAGGCTCTACTAAATTAATTCTTTCCCGCTGAAAACTTATAAAAAGTAACACGTCGCCATTGTCACAACAAGCAAATGGAGGAGAAAGGAGGGTCTTATACATTATTTAATTAATTTCCATCCTGTAAACTGAATGAAATTATTGGTAGGAATATAAATATGGCCTGTATTGTTAAAGTAAGTAATTTTACAGGCCGTAGGGACGCGTCATCTAGACTTAGTTTAGTTTAAATTAGTTTATTCAGCTGAGTTTCATTACAAACATAGAACTGTGTCCACATAACTGCATCCATATAGAATTGTATATCTTACTATCTTGTGTAAAGAAATTTATAAGATATAGAGACGCTGAACTTTGAATGTTGCTCAGTATGAAGGCTGTGGAAAATTACTGCTTAGAGAGGAGGTCATATATTACGAGTGTTTTAAATAGCCTGAGAAACTCATACATCTTATTAACTGACACTAACAGCGATTCATTGACGGCTGTGGGACGTCCACTAATTCATGAAAGTCACAGGTCATGAGTTGAAATACTTTCCTTACTGGACAACACACAGGCTATGCCTTTTTGTGATAATTTTGTGGTATTTGGTTTTTAAATCTTTGAAGTACCAGTCACGATAGCCGCGCGGTCTAAGGCGTGAACTGTCTTCGCTGGCTCGAACGCTGGGATCGTGGGTTCGAATCCCACTCAAGGCATGGATATTTGGTGTATTGTATGCGTTTATTCTGTGTTTGTGTTCCCCTGTGTTTAGGTAGCTGCCTTGCGACGGGCTGATCACCTGTCCAAGTAGTCCCACCGTCTACGAAAAATGATTACGGAACTGAATAAGTGTCAAGGGCCCTGAATGGGCTGGAAGAGCCACTGAAAAAGAAACTTCGAAGTAATTGTATACAGCCTTTGGATTCATTCTGCTCAGAATATGGTCAAGTTGTGAAACGGTAATGAAGCTTCTGGTTCCATAAAATAGCCACCCTGAGGTTACCTGATATTCATAATGATACATGCCTAAATCTGACTCCAAAGCATTAGGTAAATAATTGTATCTGATTGCCCCATTACCCACGTATGTGATTTACTGATTTTATTGGTAATAATGCGTCATTTATAGATGAATTCATGGTGGTCCTATTTACAGTCCAAACGACCTAGAGACTGATGTTTATAAAATGATTTCGTTCATCAGTCCGATTTCGTTCCTTCTGACACAAGCAACTTACGCTTTATCTGTTCAATTCCCTTCGCGATAAAGGGGTGCACAGCGACCAGCTGGTGTGGGAAAGGCGTGGCCCTAGAAGCTTGCAGGAATAACAGGAATGACCAAAACCAATTATTCCCTGACCACACAGCTAAGGATCTGAAGGAACGGACAACGGATTGAGAGGGACTCACAATTCCCCCCCCCCTTGTTCCTTTCAATTTGTCAAATAAGTACACTTGTGTCTGAATTTCGTAGTCAAAGCCTCTATGGCCGTTAACGACAAAATTTCGCTCACCCAGTCACTTGCCATAAACTAAGAGCAGAAAATATTTTCTGTAATTTTCACGATCCAATGGCCTCAAGCAACGAGCTGTTCCAATTCAGGATAAACGTTTGTAAATGCGTTAAAGAAGGGAGTTCTATAAAATCCGAAAGTCAAAATAGTACTGGAAAATTTTACAGAAAAAAAAATAGAAATTTCGAGACACAAAACAATCCTGTCCTTAGCCACTTGAATACAATCAGCACCCTCACACGGTATTTATTTAAAATATATTTCAATGTTAAACTCTATCCCATCTAAGATTAATTTTCAAAATGAACTCACAGTTCAGGTTTTCCTGGATACAATTTTTATTTGAATTTATCTTCTACCCGCTCTTGCTGGGTCGCGCCATAGCTCAAGCGGTTAGTCGCTGGCTTCCCACCGCGGCAGCCCGGGTTCGATCCCGGGTCTGGTCGAGTGGGATTTATGGTGGTCAAAGAGGCTCTGGGGCAGGTTTTCTCCGAGTACTTCGGTTTCCCCTGCCAATCTTCATTCCACCAATTGCTCCACAATCACTCTCACCTATTATCTGGGGCTGGAACAGTAGGCCAGAAGTGGCCGCAGTACAAGGGGCTTGGTCCCACCCCACTAGCAATAAAAAAATACCCGCTCTTGCTACAGAGCAAGTTGGCTCAAGCGGTTACGCTTTTGATATATCCAGAAGGTACTCGACTCTATTCTCGATCGGGATGTTTTCAGTGGTCTTCCTCAGTCCCTCCATCCAAACGTCATGATACGCCCTTAAAGTGTTCCATTATCTCTTCGTTCCAGTTCCTTTTGAATTCATCATTAACTGTCGTCTGATCATTCGACGCTACTTGAGCGGTCGCTTGGTCGGTATAGTTCGCTTGCAGACTAAAGGCCACGGAGTGAGCAATATTGCTGAAGGTTGTGTGTAAGTGCGTTTATGAAGAAAGCAGTCTTCTATGATGTGGCACCGTGTAGATGCGGTGTTAGCCGACGTTTCGGAGGAACGTATCGCCTCCATCTTCAGGATAGAAGGAAAAATAAGAAAATCCGCAAGTGAATAGATCGTGAGAACCGGTACAAGCAGACTGCTTGTCTACACCACAACTACACGGTGCTGCATCCCAGAAGACTGCTTTCTTCATAGTCACCGCCGTGAAAACCTCAAACCTTACAAAGTGCGTTTATATTTGCCACCAGCGTACAAACATCGGAAGCATGTTCGAAATGGATTCTGGGTTTCTATGGATGACGCAAAGGCCTACGTCACTAACTACTGACAAAGCACTCTCGTTTCCGAAATACAGCTAGTATACGCCTTAAGTAACGCAATGCAGTGGCTTATAGACGGTAACAACAAGTCTAGCGTAGCCATACCGCTGGAAGCTAGTCACTGACACCTCAAATGTTGCCGCTAGAAATTAACGCTCCGTTATCTATTCTACTAAACAAGTAACATTAATCCAACATCAAATTTTATAATTCGTACCTTTTATTTGTTTCATAGATTATTCTGATATTGTTTGCAGGTTAAACAAAGTTTAATGACGTCACTAAGTATTAAACACAAACATGAAGATGAGCCCAATATATTATGTTATGCTGATTGGTGGTAATCTCTCAGTTACTGCAAAAGTAAACCTCCCTGCGAAACATACATATTTACAACGACATTTATGTATTTAGAATCCCTGTGTACAATGCCTGAACTACAAATATAATTTGCTCTTTAACGGCAGAGTATAATACGAATATAATATCGAATATCGGTGATCTAGGAGGGAGGTGGAATCAAGTAGCTGTGACGTATTTCGCGCTATTATTTTGAAAATTGTCTTTGTGTACATGGATAAACCCCGAACGAATCATATCGCGCCCGTCATCTGGTCATAAATTTTAGCGCATGAGCTACTGAAAAATGAAATTTAACTTGCTAGCTGTGTGAGAATTTTCACAACGTGGATATTTCCCAAAAATGAATGCAAACAGTGACGCGAGTAACGTTACAAAGCAGAGCAAGTGCCAGTCTCCTCTGTTTCCCTATTACGAAGTAAATCCTAGATAATCTTGTAAGATTTGAGGCTTTCACGGCGGTGACTATGAAGAAAGCAGTCTTCTGGGATTTAGCACCGTGTAGATGTGGTGTAGACAAGCAGTCTGCTTTACCGTTTCTCACGGTGTTGTCGCTTGCAGATTTCTTATACTTTTTCTTCTACCCTGAAGATGGGGGCGATACGTTCCTCCGAAACGTCGGTTAACNTAAAGCAGAGCAAGTGCCAGTCTCCTCTGTTTCCCTATTACGTAGTAAATCCTAGATAATCTTAATTCGTCTATTATTCAGTAACTGTGGGAAAGAGAAAATTTCTGTTTCCGTTTCCGTAAACGGCGCAGAAATATATATGAATCACCCGGAAATATATGTGCGTGAAGTAAAACTTGTCGAACTGTATTATTCCTAATACATTTCAGTTAGTTTGCAGTTCCGCTGCGGAAATATAAAGTTACACGAATCAAGTAAATAGTTGACGACTTATGAAATGATACTGTGTGATGGCCACATTTAGGTCTTTGGAAAAGAAGTGGCTTGAGCTACGGGCGTAATACCAAGTTAACTTAAAAATATTAGCCATTTATTTTCCGAAGTCCTTTTTACGATAAGAGCCAAAGACTTCTAGATTCTTACAAGATACACATATCTGTAGTTACGTACATGAAGGGTAACGAAAGAACTCACTTTCATGTCCTTGAAGACATGAAAGTCTTAGAAAAGCAATTAATACATTTTGAAATATAAGTTATTCGTTTTCATTTTCATAAAGTACTTTCGCTAATATACGTAAGCCTATATATACGAGGGAAAGTCTGTAAACAGGTCACAATTGAAGTAAGACAGCTGTAATGGACGTAGTAGGTTTTCTGTGTATTTCGCTAGGTAGCAGCACAGTCCAGCTTCCTGACACTCAAGGTAGCAGATACGCATGCTCATGTTCAGAGGCTCGTTTCAGCAGTCAAAACGGTGACCGTACTTTAGGAGTGTACTACCGAAGAGTAGCTGTGCGTTTTCTATAGGCAAAAGGACTCAATGCAAAGGATATTCGTAAATAAATGTTTCTTGTATACGGTGGAAAGTGTTTGGCGTGTAAAGCGGGTTACAACTGCCTCTTGAAATTCTCTCAGGGATATTCGAGAGCCGCAGATGATGCTCGATCAAGTCGCCCTGCTCAGATTTCGACAGACGCAACTGTGCAGCGGGTGGCAGGGTTGATTTGAGCTGACAGGAGGTTACGATAGACAGCGTAGCAACTGCACTAGAGTGTTCCCATGGTTTAGCATACAGCATAATGAATGACCGTTTGAACTATCGGAAAGTGTGGGCATGATGAGTGCCCAGAGAACTGAAGGATCGAGAAAAATGAACCCAATGATCTGTCTTTGCAACATCTCTTACGATATGCAGATGAATGGGATGATATGCTTAACAGTATTGTTACTGCGGACGAACCATGGCTGCACCAGTACAAAGCCGAATTTAAGCGTGCTTCAATGAAATGGAGATTTGCATGTTAATCTTCAACCGAAAGTTTAAGGTTACGACATAATCTGTGAAGGTTATGCTTCAGCGTTTTGGAATTTTCATGGAGTGCTTTTAGACTATATTCAGAACTGTGGTGAAAATGTCAATTCTGCATCGTACGGAGAAGGTCTGTTGAAGCTTCAGTATGCAATTCGCAGAAGGGGTACTGCTTCATCATGGCAACGCCAGAGCCCACACAGCACGAGCAACCCAGGATAGAATTCAAGAATTGCAGCGAGAACTTCTTGAATATCCTCCTTACAGCCCGGACTTTTCCCCTAGTGACTTCCTTCTGTTTGGTCCGCTAAAAAACCGCCTTGATTGCAAATGTTTCTCTGATTAGGAGGACGTTGAAACGGAGGTGCGGTAGTGGCTGAGACAATAGTCAAAACACTTCTATACTGCGGGTTTCAACGCACTGGTCAAATGATGAGAGAAGTTCTGGAGGATATGTCGAGAAATAAATGTTTTCCCCAGGTTCATGTTTAACATGTTTAAAGTTTTATATCCATTTGTGACCTATTTACTGAGTCTTCATCTCATATATACCGTAAATATACTCGAATATATCTTATTCAAATTTAGAAAATTAATGTAATTTTTATGTTATAATTTAGGCCTTCCAATGACCTAATTAAAAGAGGACAGGTAACAATATAAATTATGATGCCATATGACATCCCAGGGTCTTAAAAACATCAGGTTAAATTCGGCTATATAGAATTTAATGGGTGTCTCACGAACCTAAGAAGAGTCACGCCTGAGCTCTTTAATAGTTCACACAGATTCTTCCTTCTGCCGCAACTTAGTTCTGGTACAACAGCTCTCATGTGCTTTTAGCATATACACTGCCCCCTCTTTCCTTCAAATCATATCTGATAGTGTTTACGAGTATTGTGAACTACTGTCTTACCTTGCGCCTCCCACGCAGCGCCGGTGACAAAGGTCGACGCCAGTAAGGTGAGGACAAGGCGCTGCATTTTCTTCACGGTTTCCACAATTCACTCTCTTTTCTCTGCTAGCCAAAGCGCGTCATATTTTGTATCTTGCGTTTCACGTTTTAACACTCCACACGACATTGGCATGTCACTGCAGTATCAGTCACCACCCAGCACCATACCAAATGCAATAAGTTATGTTCTTGCTTTCTTCTTGAGACTTCTCCATGTCTCATCTGTAAAACAGGCACGGGTTTACATTATTCACGAAGTTCTTTCACTCACTTCCACCAGACGATGTGGTCACACTTTTCTGAACGTACACATCCTGTAGCTAGTAGAGTCCATTATACTCCGTCTACCATTTCATACGCAAGAAATTATTAGTATTGGGAAAGATAGATTATTTATATCCCCTTCTGTGTAAATCTCCCGGCTCAGTATGAAGCAATCATCGAAACTGAAAAAAGAAAAACATGAAATCAGATTTTCTTCTGTAAAACTTAAGATACGAGCATGATATGAGAGGCTTTTATATATTTAAACGTAAGATGTAGGAAGTAACAGGAGGTTGCTGAAAGTTTCGTAATGAGAAAGTTGTACCTTCACTAAATATTATTTTGATCATATGAAGATGGGTTGTTGAGAGAATGTAGCATGCATGAACGTAATGACAAATGTATACAAAATTTTTGTCGGAAAAACAAAACGAAAGAGACAACACAGAAAGGAGGATAATACAAAAATGAACGCTTATGATATACGATGCGACAGCATCGACTGCACTCATCTGGCTCAGGATTGGGACCACAATCTTCTTATTATGGTAAGACTCCTAAACTTTCAGATTCCAAAGTTTGTGATGAATATCTTGAGAATGATATCGAGTGTTTGCTTCACAAGAAATATTCTTTCTTATCCATGACCGTAGTTAGCTACCGGCATGTTATTATCTTTCCTAGCTATGCTGTACTTATGACTAAAATCCCCATAAATAAATTCAAAATTTGTATCTCTATAGGTAGAAAATCAATTCGAAATTCCGCTGTGGATTGGTCACGATGGATAGAAATAATTTCATTAACTGGAAAATTAATAAACACAGATTAATTATTATCAACATATAAACTTTAAAAAAATTATGGCATGTTTGCACAATGCAAGAACTGTGGAGACAGAGAAAGAGCCGCTGCTAGGTAACGTCCGCACGCAAAAATATATGAATTGTCACTCTGAGAGATGTGACGCATAGAGCCTTTGCTATAGAGCGGTAGGGTAAGTACGCTTCCGCGGAGACAAATTCACGCAACAATAGACCAGCTGTGTTTCCTGTGCGTTCCGTGCTGAGGGGTTATATAAAGGACAAAGAAGATAGTTTAGTTCAGTTGAGTTTCGAGACGCCCGCCCGCCAGGATATGAGCTTGGGAGCGGAGGAGCTGAACTGAGAAACTGAGACATCAGAATTATTGATTTGCAGTTCAATAGAGTTGAAAGTCTGGGTGTGAAGAGAGATTTCTTTCCTTGGCACTACAGCCTCAGTGGGCCTAAGCCTACCTCCATGAACTTCTCCGTTCGCTTCGGTTTTTCTAGACCTTACGGATTCGGTAGGACTCCTTGGGCGGGTGATCAGCTCGTCGCAAGGCCTCTACCTGTACACAAACACAGAAAATCCCACACACACAAACTAAACATCCATGCCTTGAGTGGGATTCAAACCCACGATCCCGGTTTCCAAGCGAGCGAAGACAGTACATGCCTTAGACTGCTCGGCTGCCGTGACCGGCATTATATTATAACTGAATATTATATTATATTATATTATGCAGACTTTTCTGTGTGAGGATGGGTTTAAACAAATGTCTAAAAAAAACTAATACGTAAGCAGTCCACACGTGCTTGATATCTCCATTCTCTTCCAGTTCTTAAATTTATTATTTACATATATGGAGCCAAGTTCTTCTTTCGAATCTAGCAGTTGCTCAGCTAGTCAATAAATTATCGACCTTTTACATTATCTGTTTGTTAACGTGTTCACAAGAATCTCATCACTGCATTCGAGAGAATGCATTGATTAGTCTAGTGTACACCCACACACCCCTTGTACTCCTAGTTAAGGTCAACCAAAGAACTAGGCTTATGTCTCCGAAGTGGTCTCTTCCTTTCAGAGTTCCAGACCAAATTTTGTATTTCTCATTACTCCCATCCGTGTTGTAAGTTCATCTTAACTTAATTCTTAAACTTATTTAGTGCATATTAATCATTATCAGTTTACTCAAATCTCATTCGGCAACAAACAGACAATCGAAGAAGAAGTTCTTAGACGAACTAATAGAAAAATATTAGGAGGGACACTTAGGCTTGAAGATACACAGACCGTTACCTAGCAGCGACAAATAGAGTGCAAGATGATCTCATAAGTTTCATGAAAAAGGATACACAGACGTATACAGAGACAGGCGGATTCACGGGCAGACAGCAAGGTGACCTTAAAAGCATCGTCATAATTTTTTTAGAAGAAAAGTGAGATAAGAAACAAAATTCCGCACGTTTTAGAACTATGAGTCGGCCTAATATGATGTGTTATCAATATCACTACAGGCTCATGAGCCGTTAGTAGATATACATCTACACGTGCATGAAATCACAACAATTTTTATGACCTACTATAACTGTTGATATGTAATTAAAATCTAATTATCCCGATGCAGTGGTATATGACATGCTAATTAATTTTGAGGTGTTGACAGAGAAAGAAAATATTCATCAGAATAACATGCATCGACATTCGAACTACGGATTTCGCCTAACCGTGCTCCATAAAATATGGGTTACCCGCTATTTAGGTCAAAC
This sequence comes from Cryptotermes secundus, assembly GCF_002891405.2. Taxonomy (NCBI): domain Eukaryota; kingdom Metazoa; phylum Arthropoda; class Insecta; order Blattodea; family Kalotermitidae; genus Cryptotermes; species Cryptotermes secundus. The sequence continues at coordinate 517,213 of NW_019731979.1, forward strand.
AGTTAGTCGCTGACTTCCCACTGCGGCGGCCCGGATTCGATCCCGTGTCTGGTCAAGTGGGATTTGTGGTGGACAAAGTGGCGCTGGGGCAGGTTTTCTCCGAGTACTTCGGTTTCCCCTGCCAATCTTCATTCCACCAATTGCTCCACACTCACCCTCACCTGACATCTGGGGCTGGTACAATAGGCCAGAAGTTGCCGCAGTACAAGGGACTTAGTCCCACCCCACTAGCATTAATTACCCACTATTTAGTACTACAGTGCTGTATTACGAGTCAGAATGTACCTTCACAAATATGAGACACGAGATTTACATGCAAAATTTGGTGGATATCTTAGATTAATTGAATAATAATAAATGTCTTGTTCTCGAATATTTTATGACGGATATGTATTTGAGGCACCGAAGTCGGAAGTCAAAGTCCAGGGTCTGGAGTTTCATTGTTAGACGCCGCTACCAAGCAACGACTAGTGAAAAAATAGAATATTTAGTGCCTGCAATAGTGATTGTAGGATGTGTAGATAAGTGAAAGCTTTATACTTATCTGTAGTTACGAGTTGTAACCCTTCAATGAATCCAATTATCAATCCAAACCCCATGTCTCGCGACTAACTCGTGAAATTTATTGTCATAAGTTAGACTAGATGAATGCCCGCTTAAGTTTCAACGGGCTGTCTGGATTGATCAAAGCTAAGCTTATTCTCTGATTTCAAATATTTACAGAACTGGGCTTCATAAATATATAAATCTTAATGGAGCGCGATTTCAACAGTTCAAATTAAGTTTCATCATTTTCCACATAGTAACAGATCCCTACAATGAGATAGATTATTTTGATGGTAAGATAATGGTCTGCTCTGTAGACGTAGCAATCTTAGACAAACCTCAGAAAGAGTGATGGTCGAGAAATATTTTATTATAATATTTTATATGAGATTTAATAATTTTGAGGAAACTTAGATTAAGTAAAGTGTTAAGTAGTCCCTCTTTTATGTTTTAAAAATTACACCTTCACAGCAATTTAATACGACTTAACAGAAAAATCACTTGCTTTCCTTGCAGCTTGTTTTATGCTGGTTTCTTCTTTGACTTATTTTCCAAACCTGAAAGTGAAGGGGACGAGATAGCGTAGTAGGTTGAGGCACTATGCTACAAGCTGGAAGGTCGCGGGTTCAAATCCTTATGAGGTGGATATTTTCAATTTACCTAATCCTTCAAGCCGCATTATAGCCCTGGGGTCGACTCAGCCTCTAACAGAAATGAATACAAGGAATATTCCTGAGGGGTAAAGGGCAGCAGGCGCGTAAGGCTGAAAACTTTACAGCCATCTTTGAGCCGATTGTCTAGAGAAAATGTGGGAACCTCGACTTCTCAAACCCTATGGGCCTCAATGGCTTGTTACAAAGATATTTTTACCTTTATTTAAAGGTGAAGGCCACGTGTTTCTCCTAAATGTCTGTTGAATTCCAACGGACTATATAATGTACTGATAACAGAGAGCTCATCAGGATTGAAATATATTTCTCATGCACCGACGTTTGTAATGAAGAATGTTAACAGCAAAACCCATGACGTAGAGTTTTTTTATTGCTAGTAGGGTGGGACTAAGTCCCTTGTACTGCTGCCACTTCTGGCCTATTGTACCAGCCCCAGATGATAGGTAAGGGTGATTGTGGGGTAATTGGTGGAATGAAGATTGGCAGGGGAAACCGCATTACTCGGAGAAAACCTGCCCCAGAGCCACTTTGTCCACCACAAATCCCACTTGACCAGACCCCTGGATGGAACCCGGGCCGCCGCAGTGGGAAGCCAGCGACTAACCACTTCAGCTATGGCGCGGCCCAAACCTAGAATTAATATGCTGCTTCTATGCTCAAGAGTTGCTTCACAGACACTTTGTGGGCATGACAGTTGTGAAGGATTGAACTTACACGTACGGAGTTGGTACACAGATTCCTTCAGCGCAAATCCCAAGAATTTTCAGGCGCCTAGTGAGGACCTAACATCAAAAGGACGTTTCTTACCAAAGTCTGCCAGAGACATGAAGTAGTGTTATGAAGAGTGCTGTCTTCTGAGATGTGTTGTCTATTCTTCAAGCAGAATTTTATTGACGTTTCGGAAGATTGTAGTGCCTCCATTTAAAGGGGTCAAAAAATAAGCTGCGATAGAAAATATCAAGTAGCATGCATTGGTCTATGTGCCTCCGAAACATCCGTAAATTTCTAGGAAACTATATTTTCCACGTACCATGACACAGTACCGCCATTGGACTCTCAGATCTATCATAAAATAAAATTTTCTCTGCGCCTAATTAACCACCGTGATACTCATAAGAAGACGCCTAAACGCGTGAAAATAACTTCGAGAGTAAATAGGAGATTGGTCCGCTTCGCAGCCTGGCGACTCTACCCCCAAGGAAAGAGTTACAGGGAACTCCTGGGCCGTAGTCAGGTTGGATGTGGTAAGGTAAAGTTGTCCCTGGGCCGGTCACGGTAGCCGACTGGTCTAAGGCATGTACTGTCTTCGCTCCTCGGAAGCCGGGATCGTGGGTTCGAATCCCACTTGGGCATGGATGTTTGTGTGCGTTTTTCTGTGTTTGTCTACAGGTAGAGACCTTGCGACGAGCTGATCACCCGCCCAAGAAGTCCTACCGAATTTGTAAGATCTAGAAAAACCGAAGTGAACGGAGTTCATGGAAGTATGCCTAGGCCCACTGGGGCTGTAGTGCCAAGGAAAAAAAAAGTTGTCCCTGTGCTTAACTAATTAAGCACTACGCCACGAAGGCGTATAGGGGAGTGAATATATAGATCCAAATTTTTTTTTACCTCGACACTAGCTGAAGGTGAGTGGTCAGCTTCATGCCTCGGTCGCTTCACGCCCTAGGAAAGATCCCCGGATACTCATTGGATGGGAGGTTGAGTGAACCCCAGCCGGTCTGGACGACGTGGTGAATAGAAAGTTCTTGGGCATACCGAGACTCGAACTCCGACCCCTCGGTCGTCCAGCCCGTACCCAGTCGCTATTCCGACTACGCTAATTGATATGGTAGATAAGAGAACAATTCCGCCCCTTGCCAGAAAATGAACTCCCTTAGCATAGCTATAATTAATAATCTCTTTTACATACGACGTGATGCAAGATTTGGAATTTAAGCATTCATACAAAACACTTTCTATATATTGACAAACGCCAACGTCATGTCCGTCAACACTAGTTACTTCTCTGCTCTAGATAAAGTCAGGAAAACAATTCATCCTGCTTCTCTCTATGTTGCATACACAGATAATGCGTTTAACCCTGTTGTCGGCTATGGTTTATCAGGATATCAAAACCAAAATAATTAAAAAGCGAGGGCGTCCGGAATTTATGAGTATTGCCAACACATCATACCTGTGATCAGAGCTTTGCTGCATATCGTATTCCGATATTGGATTACGTTCATCATTGCAAATATTTCATGTAAACCTTTGAATGAGCCACATATCGCCGATGCTCGCCAAGCAAAGAGGCTTCCAGACATTAGCGAATTTGAACTAGATATTATTTATTGATATTAAGCAAATACTGAAGGCAATGTTATTGGTACACAAAACAACTGTCAGCACAAACACTACAGCTAGTGTTGTTATTCTATGCTAATAATCTCGAAGCTGAAATCGAACATCAGTTATTTCAATATTTCATAAGCAGCGCCGTAAGTGTCACTGATGGCGCCACACAGGTGCATACAACCCTTGTATTCATTATACTGTGGCGTAGAGATCCGTTGGTAAGCGATGACTCTAAACAACAGCAGTTGTTATTCAATAGGAAAATAAACGGACACCCATTTCTATGCAGCGGTCTAGCTATTGTCAGACAGTAGCAATGGAAAAGGTGTTCTCTATTTGGTTCGTGACGAAATGCTATAAACAGTGTCAGTGACACTGTTTCGGAATTAGTATTATTTACGTCTCCCAATTGGTGTCTGCTAGTGACATTTCATAACCATCTTTCTTGTGTTTCTTTCCATAAATAAGTCACAACAAATAACACATATTTGTATAAATATGCTTAAGCCACTCTTGCACCAACATCAACGTGGAGTAGAGATATCTAAGTGAATGTTAAATTACAGAAGTATAAAAACAACACATTCCCTTTGAGAGGAACAGAGGACTTCAAAACACAAGAAATTTCATCCAGAATCTTTACATATGTAACAGGAAAAGTCTTCAATTTTTACAGGTTGCATATTAATTGCCTGTCACTGTAGCCGAGCGGTCGAAGCATGAACCGTCTTCACTCGCTCTGAAGCCCGGATCGTGGGTTCGAATCCCACACAAGGCATGGCTGTTTGGTGTATGAATGTGTTTATTCTGTGTTTGTGTTACCCTGTGTTCAGGTAGAGGCCTTGTGACGAGCTAATCACCCGTCCAAGGATCCTACCATCTGTAAAAAATGATCATGAAACTAAGAAATCAGCCCTGTGCTCCAAAGTGGGAGCGAGAGGAGAGACATAAAAACATATTAATTAATAGTGCTCGACACAATAGCGCAATTACAGCAAAAAATGACGCTTTAAACTATATAAATCACAAAGGCCAGAGGTAAACAAATGCACGGAAGTTTTCACAGCTGACAAATTAGAAATCGATAAAGTAAGCAGAGCGTGAGAATCTATTTATGACACTGCCCAACGCAGTCCAGTTTATCTTCTCACGCGAGAGTGGCCGAGAGTCGTGCGATCGAGCTGCAGAGTCAAAGTGACGCTTTTCGGTTGTTCCGGACAGCGAAAAAACATCGTTCATAAAAGGATTCGTTGAAAGGAAGCCAACCCCATCTATCGGTGACTTGTGGGAAAGTTCAGCCGATCTCAGAGCACAAAGGCAAAAACTGATGACACGGCCGATTCTATTGACACTAATTTTAACCATTCTTAAGGCCGTTTAAGTAACTTATGAAATTTCATAAATGAATGGGTATTCCGTGCATCAATCCTAATAAAGTTGATGTAAAGAGCTCACTGCTTTAAGTCTCTCAAACACGACGTGACGAATAGCGTTCTTGGCACAGATATCTTTTGTTGTAACGTCCGGGTCTGTAACGATATGCTGGTTCAGTCCTCGTCCACAGATCCCTGCTATTTGTAACACTGAATGGGTCGAAAAATCTCAAATCGTACTCTAATTCCAATCAGAATAAGAAAAAAAATACGCAATATGAAAAGGATGGTCATCGGTGGACATGTTAACAGAAAAAATAGGAACAATTACAGGATACGATGAAGCACTGATATCCGACTGCAACCAGATAAAACGCAGTATGTAATAAAAAAGTGTAAGAAGTTTTGAAAATAAATAATCGCCTATTTCTTTCTAATATGATAAGGAACACAATAGAGAACGAAACAAAATAGGTGGATACACACACACAGAAAGCTAAGTAATCTCAGTAGCGTCTTAACAGAATTTAGGTAGTTATATAGACGGACAGAAATATGCTCTCATAAGCGTTTTTCTATTTTTTTTTCCAAAATAAGGAAAGTAGGCCAAAAAACGAGGGCCCAGTTTCAACACGCTGCAAGAGAAGTATGAATAGAATTAACTAGCAATATCCTCTTTATCTTTGAGGTCTCTGATAGTGTTTCAAAATTTTCCTTCCACGGTAAATAATAAAACGAGAACTATTAATATAATTTACCATGTAGCATAGTTAAATAAACGAATAACAGACCTAAATGGACCAATGAAAAAAAAAAAATATTCTTCTGTTTAAACCAAAGTATAAGGGACTTGATCATCTTTCAAACGAAGTAGCTCACTAAACCTGACTTTTATCTGGCACATATCATTCCATTTCTTCGTGGCATTCCTCAGCCTTTCCAATAAGTTACGAAATAGTACTATTTTTCGACTGGAGACTCAGTCTGCAGCCACCTGTTCACGCTGGTTCCTCGCTCGCGGATTTTTATACTCTGAAGATCGAGGCGAGACCTTCCTCCGAAACGTCTATTTACACAATATATACACGGTGCTACATCCCAGAAGGCCGCATTCTTCATAGTACCAGAAAGCAAGAATCTTAAGCTGATTCATATGGGTTCCCTTCCGTTTTATTTTCTATTACGCACTGATTTATATCACCAAATTATGTTGCATGAGATTTTGTTTGTTTAGGCTGACACCTGAAGAGGGTACATCTTCAATCCATGTCACTACAGTACACACAGATAACACAGGGTAACATTAACGAGACAATGGGAAGCCATTACGGAGCGTGGTCTCTGTTTCCATGTACAAAATATTTTCAATAAAAGCAGTCTACAGGGAAAGACACTTCAGAGTAAATAATGAACACCATTTTATCTACCTGAGTTATGACAGTGCAAGTTATCTACATGTTACGCGTTTTAATAATACTCACTACCTAAAATATGGTAAAGGATTTGATTAGCGTGTTGTCAGGCAACAGCTCTGTAAACACGGTCCAAAACCCAACAATATAGAAGCTATGTTTTCCTTGTCCGCAGCGACGTCACGCAGCGGTGGATGGCGGTCACATAACATGTGTTTCCTGTGATGCATGTCCGTTCCTCGGCCATATAAGTTCTAGGTAGGAGATAGCCACGTGAAGTTCGTAGCTGAAGAAGAGTACAAGAAGTCAGCCTGTGAAGACTTAACGTGTGATTTTAAGACTTTGTGTGTGCTATAGTGCAGTGATATTGGGAGTGCGTGATTTAGTGAGACTTTTATGGTTCCTGTGTTAGAAATCCGTGAGGATTAGTGCAGATACACTGAGAAGATTAGTGTTGGAGTGATTGTAAATTGTGTAAATCAGCAATAGTGTTACAGTTATTTGTAGTTACGACTTGTAAGTATCCAATTACAAATAAAACCCCCCGTTTTAGTCACTGTGACACGTGACAATACTATACTCTCATCGAAATTTAGGTTTACCTAGTGCATATCTTTCCTTCAGATTTTCCTACATAAAAAAATCTGTATGGATTTCTCTTCTCTCCTGACGTGCTACATGATAACATTAAATGTAACCGATAATTCTGAGATTATACTTTCAATACACAAAACGTACTTGGAAGCTGCACCTTCTACATATAATTACTTAAGGTTTCGCACGTATGAAAGAGTGATTCTTTAGTAATGACTTAAGATAAGAGAGATTATGCAGCCCCTGAAAAGTGTTAATTACAGTTCGGCGTTTCCGTTATTAAGGTCAGTTATGAAAGGAATACTGCGTTAGAAGTTCATTATAAGGATTTTTGATACAATGAAGACATTGCCATGGGAACATATTCAAATTTTATTTTAAATGCCTGCAATAAATGTAACTTGGCTATATCTAACACAAATGTGATTTTAATCAATGAATCGGTAACACTTTCAGTAGAAAGACTTTCTCCTGCATAACCTTCGTATAACAGGGAAATATATTGCTTCTATAATCCAGGTGTCCCACCATTAAATGACAAGGCTTAAGGAGTCTTTCTTAGAAATCGTTAGCAGAACAGTCTTGTAACAGTAATTTAATTCATCTCCGACATTGAGTTAGGCGCTAGTGTTAGAGCTGCTGCAACGCATTTACTTTCAGTGTGATTTTTGTATTTTATTGTTAAAGTTATTCATCACTTTGCAAAAGGGTTAGACAAATGCAGTAGTTATCAGAGCGTATAAATGAAGCAGCTACTGAATTAATAAACAAAAATAAAATGCACAATTAGACTTCAATATAGAGACGCCGAATATATAGCCAAAGGAAATAACTGAGATATCTTAATTTATTTCTAAACGGTTAAGTTGATTATTTAGTTTCTGAAGTTGATAGAAGTTTAGTTTTAAACATTTAAGTTCGTAACAAAGCAGTTCAAAGAAAATTTGATCTTGTATTCAATGTTACATTACATTAGCGTTTAAACTCCAAGACGGTGATGAATCTGTTGTAGTTTTGGGGAAATTTCAATAGCTTGAAATGGCTGCAGAGCACGCTGAAAGTCTGGGAGTTTAAAAGCAGAACATTTTATATACTGATTGTTGTATTTTCAATATTAAGCCATAACTTTTCTTCATTGTTGATAACTTGAAATATCTGGTTCCGTAAAACTCTCTGAATTTCATTCGGAAAACTTGCAAAGTCGAAACCGCTTGGGAAACAGTCATGAATGGGACTATAATATATACTTAAGATGCTCTTTGCAAAGAAGTTGTGCAGGTGGGAATGCTCACTCAATTCCTCCGGCTTTGGTTTAAGTTAAGTGACGGCTGCTGCTGAACATGGCAATATATTTTCGGGTTCCATAAAAGGCAATGGAAATTCTGACAAAGTGAGAGACTGTCAGTTTCTAAAATGTACTCTGATCCATGAAATTTCTTAGCTCTGTGCGGACGCTTATAAGGACTCAGAAAGATAACACATAAACTTCTTGGCTTCAAGATGCTTTATTAAATTCCTTCCTCAGTTCCCTCATTTTTCGATCACCCCTTAGCAGGACTTGTGAAATAAATAGCCAACATGAACATCTTAATTTAATATGATAAACCCTGAACATTTAATTTAGTAAAATAAACTCATATACAAGTATTAAAGAATTTAGACTAATTTTGGATGTTGATGCGCGTTATGTCCACTTTGGTAAGGCTACACAAAAATTTGTTCATACTGTAATACATCTAACAATCTATAACAAAGATATCACACCAACGAGCCTTAAGGACCGCTGATAAAAACAGACGTACAAGAATTTTATACGTCCTAGAAACTACAGTGAAATCTCAGACGGACACTTTTACACAAAATGAACCTCAGTCATTCTTTCCGTGTGTGGTTAGTTTATATGTTGATTTAAAGAAAATGCGGCATCAGACCTTTTGCAGAAAATCCTCAGAACAGGTAAGGAAACCGAGAAATCTTCAGCTAAGTTTGGATCATAGACCCCCATCCGGCCTTTTCCATGTCAAGCGCGTTAGAGCTGATTCAGTGTGTTTAGGTTCTGGGACCTGATATGGCGACCGTGGCGCCTCTGCTGATAATTGTGTCATGAATTCTTAGCGCTTTCGTCATTTCCGCTTCATTCCACAGCGCTCCACAGTGTCACTTTGCTGGTGGCAGCTGCAATTTTCTATCTATAATGGGTGCAATTTATCCAGCCTCTAACAGTGAACAACTTTCCTACAAATGTGTAGATTTATTCCAATAATTAATACAAGGAACTGCCGCAAGTCACAAACAATGACGGCACGGATTTTGAGTCTAAAATGGACATCGGCACACACAGTAGGGGAGCCCGTCACACCAGACTTGGGGTCATTAGGATAATAACAAACAATTTCTTCAGAAGGTGATTTCCATCAGATGGTCAAGAATATTATGCCATTTATGGATTGCTTTGCTCTGTTATATTGTTCACAAGAATCGCCACTGAAAGCTAAGGTAAAATTGTCCCTGTGCTTAACTAATTAAGCACTACACCATGAAGGCTTATGAGGAAGTGGATGTATAGATCCACATTTTCTTGAACTTGGCACAAGCTTGAGTGGTCAGCTTCACGCTCCTGCCGCTTTACTATAGGAATCTATTGGATAGGAGGTTAGTTGGACACCAGAACTTTTCTGGAGAATTTGGAGAAGAGAACATTCTTGAACCTACCGGGACTCGAACTATGATCCCACAATCGTTCAGCCCGTAGCCAATCGCTATACCGACTACGCTACCACAACTCGCTATATCAAGTCATTTAAATTACTACATATCACACACTCTGCTCCTTTACATTATATTTCAGCACAGCAGAATCTCAAAAATGATTTTGTTTCCTCATTAAGAAGCTGGCAGTATCTAAAGCGGTTAAGAAATTATTTTCCATTTATAAATCTGAATTTTAATCATCATTTTCACGTGAATCCGCCATTGTACCGCATGTACAGTCGCTTGAAAGAAATCCATAACCGCATTTCTTTATTCCTTAAGATCACTTCCTACAGTTCATATTCAATTATAACGAACCTGAGTAATTATTTGATTGGCTATGTATAGGATATCGTGATATTATCAGCAGAATTCAGGAAGGCACTACACGCTACTATAAATTTCAAGCCACGGCCTTCGAAACGTTTCGACAATAATCATTCAATCTATCAAGACGCGGGCAGTTTGCCAGTTGCGTCTGATATCCACATCGCTTTGTTGATCTTTCTTCCGGCTACACACTCGCACGTTCCAGCGATAAATCGATACCGCCCTCCAGCATGCAACGCAATAATCAATCACGAAGGAAGGGCTGCAGTTCACAAAATTTAGAAAACTTAGAAATCAAGGGGAAGGGATTCAATTCAAGGAGTTGACCTCTGAGGAAAATACATAAATGAAATCGACATTATGAAACAAAATTTTGGAAAAATTGTATACCCTTTCGGTTTACTTTTTGTTATAATAACTGTCTTCTAGGGCCGGTTCTTCCTCTTTCGAAAGATATCCAAAGGGAAAAGTGACTGAAAATGAAGAATAAATGAAGTGAAAACACGCAAATAAATGAAGAAATATATAAAGAAAGCAGTGCAAAATTTTCCGATCAGAAGGTCTCTGATCAAGAGAATTATATACCAGTGTTTGTGGGACGGGAATCTTTTCAAAGTCAGCTAAGTAAAGCAGACATACTTACTTTAACTGATAGCGGCCTCCGTAGTCTAGGGGTAACGTTCCCACCTCATGACTCAAGGTACGCGGGGTCAAACCCGGCGGAGGTCATGGAATTTTTAAGGGCGGAAAAATTCAAGGAACAAGTCCTCCGGTAGGGACTTTAAGCCGTGGGTCCCGTGTCGTAGCTTTACGGCACGTAAAAGAACCTCATACCTCAAGGAAACCTCTGAGCCAAATTATAAAGGACATTTCCCGCTCAACAATAGTCTCTAACGCCTCTGGTAGATGGGGGAAGCAGTAGAGGCCGAACTCGCTGGCTAAGTCGGGACTGATGGCACGCACCAGTATCGGTAGGGTATAGAGACTGGTAGACTATCACAGGGGGACGTACAATAGACCACTGGTCGCGGTTCATGGGGAAACCCACCCCCTCCAATAATAATAATAATAATAATACTTTAACTGATCACACTGAACTCAACATTTGATAAGTTATTCCCAATATGAAGCATTGTATAATAACAACCACGAAAATTGTCATCGCCAATTAAGCTCTTGGCCTATCCGATTACAAAGACTAAAATTCTATACTTCTGCTTATATCGATAATTCATATTTCAAATTTGGTTTCCGGGCATTCCTTCCAAATATGTTATCCATCACTGTTGTAAATTTTATTATTTTACACATATCTATAATTATAAATGCCTCTAAAATCATTTCTTTCGCGTGTCCCTCCATGAACATCTAGCATTCGGATCAACATAAAAGCAACGGCATGGCTATCAGTTCTAAGCTATAAATTTTAGCAATATTCGCTTTTATCATATCCATAGTCGTTTAAGTTTTATAGCTGCACAGCTGCTCAAATCTCTCTAGTTTGATAGAAAATGATTTCCTCTCTCACAGTATATAATTCATCCCCGACAGCCGAACTTATATGCAAATTATTTTACCTTCATAGTGCAGAATACAATCCTACAGAAGCGCGTTTCTTATATATCTTCCCGTTGTTCTTGATATTAATTCACGCCAAACATAAATGCACTGGTATCAGCAATTATCACTGTACAGAGTCATACAATATACCACGACTTCGTAATATGGAGGATACTATTAAAATGGATGTTAAAAAAATTGGAATTGAGGTTGCGGAACACATTTGTCTGCTTAGGATTTTGGTCCAATGATGAGTTCTCGTGAACGTGATAATGAAATCGCTGCGTCAATATTTGGAGGAAAATTTCTTGACCAGATGTGAGACTATTAGCGTCTGAAAAAGAGGATTACATATACAAGTATTTTTTTATTGTTAGTGGTGTGGGACTAAGTCCCTTGTACTGTGGCCACTTCTGGCCTATTGTACCAGCCCCAGATGATAGGTGAGGGTAATTATGGAGTAATTGGTGGAATGAAGATTGGCATGGGAAACCGAAGCACTCGGAGAAAACCTGCCCCAGGCCACTTTGTCCGCCACAAAACCCACCTGACCAGACCCGAGATCGAACCCGGGCCGCCACGGATATATACGAGTTAGTATTTATTGTAGGGAGAATGGTTATACAGGAGGCCAAGGCTCACCCAAGGCTGTAGCGCCGAGTGGTTGGTAGATAGGTAGGTAAATATGAAGATCTTTATACGCAGAAAAAAGACGTCATACATTATAAGAATTACTTATTTTTGATCGAAATATATTTTTGTTCTTAATGACTTAAGATATAAATGAAATTTCAATAACAAATTAAGTTAAAAGTGTTGGGCTCCTGTTACTAGTTGAGTGCTATTCGGTTAAATGAACTTTATTTCAGTTCAATACGGATTAAATTATTTAACAAAGCCGAGGATGAATTTTGTTCTCGAGGTTGGAGAGTGGACCATACGAACTTTGAAATTCAGTTCTAAACAAGGTAATAAAGTTATTCATTTCTAGTAACCCATAAATGAATTGCTAGGACACAGAAAGCAGAACATTTCTTGTTCTACCCCCTTCGCAACGTATTTAAGGGGTAATCTCATAGGATTTTGAAGCTCTATGTAATTGAAATCGTATTTTCTCTATTGGGGTGTTTAAATTCCACTTTTCTGGAATAGTACTAATACTGTCACAGAGTGAACACAAAACTCAATGAATGAAACTCAGAGGAGCAGTGGGATACGAGCTATATAAAATGGTGAACTTTACAATAAACAAATATTTCAGGGAGTAGGTCCTGAACACACATTATACGTATTTCATAAAATTATATTGTTTGGCAGTAGAATTCATTACGAAACTTTCTGTATCGATGTTCTGGGAAGTATAATAAATCCATGAAAGAGGAAGAAGGGATAGATAAAAACTGTATATATATATAAGCAGCTACATTTTTGTAATTTTTGTCAGTTGTTATTGAAGTCAATTCAAGCGAAATCAGACTTGCAAACAACAAGGAGCTAGGTGCTTGTCGGCTAAGTTAGTGCCAACTATAGCAGATAAAGGTTGTCGCGTGGTCAGCACAACGGATCCCCTTTAATCTCGGTTTTCTAGACCGGAGCCGCTATTTTCTTGGAATAGCTCCTCAATTATCCTCACGAGGTGGACCCCGTTCCATACCCACTACTTCTCCGAAAAACTGCTAGAGCCGGGAATCGAAACCGGACCTCTGGATCTGTAACCAGGAACTCTCACCACTAGACCACGAAGGCGGTCTGTTCTCGTGAACACTTCAATAATTTCTCTGCCACCTGAGTGACTATCTTCTGCTCAAGAAAACTGAGCATCACAGATTTCCGTAGTGATAAGAACAAGGAAACGTATCGCTTCATGTCCTTGTTTGACTGCGTCTGTTCAATGACAACTGATGAAATTTTACCACATTTTATAAGTTGTAATGTGAAGCAAAATACGTGAAAACAATTCCATGTCGTGGTGGACTTTTTCTCAATTTCCTAATCCTTCCAGCTGCATTATGGCCCTGGGGTCGACTCAGCATATAACAGAAATGAATACCAGGAATCTTCATGCTGGGTAGAGGGCGGCCGGCGCGGAAGGCTGACAAACTTACCGCCAGCTGTGAACCGACTCTCTATATGTGGAAGCCTCAACCTCTCACAACCCTATGGGCTTCACGGCCTGTTACAGGGGTAGCTTTACCTTTTAACATAGTAATAGAATTCGGCTCGATACATTCATGTGCACAGTTTTTACTGGTCTATATTCTAAGTTCTTTAAAGATAATAAATTAAAGGTAATCCATTTAAAAGTGCACCCTAATAGAAAACGTATTTTGTATCTCACTGCATAGTCGCTGAAGCACATCAATCCATAGCGTACAGTTCCGCTCCTTGCTAAAACATCACGAAAGGGACTTATCGGGTTCAGCGGGATTTCTCTGTCTGGCATAAGCTCAGGACATCAACGGATTACGCTGAAGAAACTTCTCGGAGAAAGGATCAATTCGAAAGGATTGTGGCCACCCACATCGACAGATCTGACACCCACCAAAATTCTTTGTATTTGTTTGAGAAATATATGTAGGAAAAAGTATGAAAAAAACACATACACTGAAAGTGAATATTGAAAATGACATTGGCGGCATAACGATGATATTCATATGCGTGCCTCTCATAGCGTAATCAAGAACCCTGCCGCATTTATCCAGAAAATGGAGAACATTTCTAGTATTTCGTTTGAATATTAAATTACTGCTGAAATTCTGCAACCCTCTGTTATGCGGAGCTAATACTGTTTGACAGTCAACATGTTGGCATTAGGAGGGGGATAAAATTATGCAGAAGCAATTACCTATGAACAAAATTGGATACTTACACTGATATATTGGGTTTTTGGACTTCATCCATCGTCCTGGTTTTTAAGAAAACTAATAAAAACACGACGTTTCGGAAACTGGATCTGTTTCCGTCCTCAGGTGAAGGAAAACACCTATTCTGTTGGGTCCGTTAGA